>NW_028141661.1:0-20383 GCF_030444845.1 Prenolepis imparis
AATTGTGATTTAAAATATCTCTAGCAGTATGTGCATAATGAGCAGGACATCCATCGTGCTGGTACCACATGGTCTGTCTTTCTTCTAATGGTACATCTTCCAACAATAACGGCAACTCCTCAGTTAGAAAAATTGTGTACATTTCTCCTCTTAATGTGCCATCAATAAAAAAAGGACCAATTACTTTTTCACCCAAAATTCCACACCACACATTAACAGACCAGGGTCTCTGATGCTCCACTTGTCTTAGCCAATGTGGATTTTCAATAGCCCAATAGTGCATATTATGCCGATTTACTTCACCATGATTGGTGAAAGTACATTCATCACTAAATAATACGGATAGAAAAAAGTTATTATTATTCCGCATTCTGTCTTGTGCTCATCTACAAAACGTTATTCTATTCACAAAATCGTCACCATGTAGTTCTTGATGCAACGACACATGGTATGGATGGAATTTGTGCCGTTTTAATATTCTAAGAACACTGCTTTTAGAAATCCCTGCATTGGTAGCTAATTGTCGAGAACTTATATGGGGATCGTAATTTACTGCAGCTAACACTGCAATTTCCTTATTTTCGCCGGTGACGGTTCTTTTACGGCTCCTTTGTTTTGACTGGACACTTCCTTCTTCGGAAAACTGCTTTATAACACGATAAAATGATATTTGCGATGGAGTTCTTCTATCAGGAAACCGTTCGGCATACAGAAGAATAGACTGTTGCACATTTCTCCTAGATTCCCCATAAATAAGAACCATTTCGACTTTTTCCTCTACAGACACTCCATTTTCAACTCAACTTAAACACAATAAAATAATTTATCTTAAAACTTAAGCGTTAACTTTTAAACGATTTACATTAAATTGACGGTTGATGGGTTGATAATCTTTTACAAACAGTCATTTTTAATACCTGCCTAGCGAATTAAATAGTAGATAAAGGTTTCACGGACAACACAATGATATGAGCAGGTTGTTGAAACTAAGTCTAAATAATGACAATAATTACTAACACCACCAGTGGAACGTCTGGACTCGAAGGCAGCTGGTAGTAAAAAGGCAGACGCATAGTTGTAACAAACCGTTCTGCCTCGAAAAATAAACAAAAAACGTAAACATTAAATGTACTGCCTCGGAAAGTAAACATTCGAGTCTTCGAGTCCAGACGTACTACTGGTAGTGTTAGTAATTATTGTCATTATTTAAACTCTCGATCTCCTGACTTTACATACCCAGATTTTTTCTTATGGGGTTATCTCAAAGACAAAGTTTATATCGATGTACCAATGACTCCAGAAAACATGCAGGAGCGTATACGAAATGCTTGTGCAAATATTGAAAGAGACGTACTTTTACGTACACATCAATCTTTTCTACAAAGAATTGGAAAGTGCATTGAGGTTGAAGGGCATCACTTTGAACACTTATTACTGTAATCTAATTGAATTATGTTAATGATTGTTTGTTTTGACAGATACTACAAATGTACAGTAGATGTTTATGAAATAGTACTGTACAGTACGGTATAACTTTCTTTTATCAATTTTCACTTTTCAAATACCTGTGAAACTTACAGTATGTGCTAAATTGAAAAATAGTTCCTACAAAAGTTGTTTATTTTTTTACAAGGAATAAGAATGCAAAGTAAAAAATGTAGGTTTCCATTTAAAAATATTAGATTGACCTTCAGGTGACCTTGAAAACGTCCTCCAAATAAAACATAAATCATGCAATTTGCTTTCCCCCTTAAAGTCAATTAACTTTTGTTGAAAACATTTCTTTCTCCAACGCTTCGTTTTTGAGATATTTTGCATTATCAACTTAAATGGTCCACCCTGTATATTTAAGAAAGAAATAATCTAAATATTTTGTTATACTATATTATTGTACACATATGTGATATGTAGTACTACTTATATGTCATATACCATATTTCTTTTATATTAACTTTATATATACTTTTTTGTTAAGAACGTGATATGAAGGGGAATTGAAGGAAAGGAACCGGAGGAAAGAAGAAAGTTTATGGAAGGGATGGTGGAAAGGACATTAGGAAAGGAAGCGGGGATAAAGGGGGTGGTAGAGAAAATAGGGGAAGAGGGAGCATGAGTGTTGATAGTAGATGGAAGAGGAAGAGGATAAAAAGGAATTGATAGATAAAGGTTGGGAGATAAGAAGAAGATGGGAGATAGCAATAGATAAGGACTTAATGATGGAGGAGAGGAAGATGAGATGGAGGATATTGGAAAAGGCAAGACAAGAAAGGGCAAAAGGAAGTCACGTGGTAACGACGAACAGAGAATATGGATAGATGGGAAGGAAGAGAGATGGAACAGTGAAGGGCAGAGTTGGCAAAGGAGGACGAGAGAAGGGGAAGAGTGAGTAAGACGAAGCGAAATGGAGCAGCGAGGGATGCAAGCAGAAGGAAGGACAAGAAGGAGAAGAGTAAGAAGAAGGAAGCGGAGGAGGGAAGAAAACGGAATTAAGGGAAGAGGAGGGGAATAGGGAAGAGAGACGGAAGGGGGTGGGGAAGGGTAATTAGAACAAGTGTGAGGTCGTATAAGGCCAGGACATGGGGAATAATGTATGTAAGTATGTATTGGGTGTGTATGGATTTTGTTTTAGAAAAAGTCATTTTTGATATCTCATAGCAGTATTATGAGTGCTATGAGCTATCAAAAATACAAAATATTTTTTATGACATTTCTTTTTACGTTATTTACTAGGTACAAAAAAGAATGATATCTCAAAAAAATAACTTTAAAAAAAGTTAAAAAAGGCGCCAAGTGCATGCGCCAGTTCTAAAAAACAGACATATGGTTTTATAATAAAAATAGTGTTACTTTAATCCATTGCAAACCCATGTAAAATCGTACCTAGTGCAAAAACCCATGTAAAATCATTTTACAAAAATAATGATATCAACAAAAATTGCGTCATGTGAAAGTAGAAACTTGTACTAGTGAAAAATCGAAGTTGCAAATCCATGTAGAATTATATATAATTATAGATCTCCCTTCACGCTGGAAGTTGCAAACTTTTGTAGAATTGTAATAATAAAAAAGGATAATACAAAACACATACACACACACACACACACCAAAAAAAAATTAAATTAAAAATTAATAGAAAAACAAAATATTAATTTATGCAAAAATTAAAAATTAATACAAATAAAAAAATGTTTTCAAATTTTATTTATAAAAACTTGGCGTTGCCAAATTTTTGAACCAACTTTAACATATTGTTTAATTTTAACAGCGCCAAGTTTTTTTAAAATTAAATTTAAAAAAATTTTTTTTTTATTTGTATTAATTTTTAATTTTTGCATAAATTTTTAATGTTTAATTTTTCTATTAATTTTTAATTTTTTTTTTGTTTTTTATTATCCTTTTTTTTATTATTAAAATTCTACATAGGTTTGCAACTTCCAGCGTGAAGGGAGATCTACAATTATATATAATTCTACATGGGTTTGCAATTTCGATTTTTCACTGGTACAAGTTTCTACTTCACATGACGCAACTTTTTTGATATCATTAGTTTTGTAGAATCATTTTACGTGGGTTTTTGCACTATTAAAATAATACCTGGTCTAATATTATTTTTATAACAGATCGGCGGCGACGCGATCAGTAGCATCGATAGCATCGACGGAAGCAATAATGACAAGACGGAATGGGTAGCGAAGGGATTTGGGGCGTCTAAATGATTACAAAATAATAATAATAATAATAATATTATTATTGGGGTTCCGGTTCCGGAAAGTGTGAGAGTGACAGGTGTAAGAACGTGTGGTCGGAATTTTGTGAGAGGGTGACGGTTAGAGTGAGAGGAGAGTGAAAGAGTTGTGTATGGGCTGTAGAGGAAGAGGGGAGTAGATATTGATAAGGGGGAGAGGTAAGAAGTGGAGGCTACGGAGTTAGAAGAGGGAGATTCAGTGGAGGTTAAGTGCCAGAGAGGCACGTGGCGGTGGGAGTGTAGCGGAAAAGTGTAGTAGGTAGCAGACAGGTGTAAAGTCACTAGGCTAGGGACATAGTGACAGCACAGTATAACTACATACAGTAGTGACAGTGCTAGAAAATCAGCGAGTAAATTTTATTTTACGCATGCGTTAGCTGTAAGGCTAAGAACATGGCGGACCGTCACGTGATCGACTCACGGCTACATCAAAGAAGCCGACAGCTACTGTCACTACTGTATGTATCACGTTTTATATACTGTTTTATAATTTTATTAATACATTTTTAAAATATACTAACATTAAAAACAGAAAATAATTTGCATTATTATCTTTATCTCATTAAAAAAGACTTTGCGTAAGACGTTATCGCGATTCTTAATGTTCAAATGAAGCGCCCGTAAGGCTTACAACATGGCTGACCGTCACGTGATCGACTCACGGCTACATCAAAGGAGCCGACAGCTACTGTCACTACTGTATGTAGTTATACTGTGGTGACAGCGTGGAAGAAGTTTAAGGCATAGAACACAGGGGAAGATAGACGGGATAGAGAGTAAAGAATCGGAAAAACAGAGAGTAGGTAGATATGAGTGAGGTAGACAGGGAGGAAAAGCTAATGGAGTGTGAGGAGATGAAGAAGCGGGGGGAAGAGGGGAGGAAAAAAGTAGGGAGGCCGAAAAAAGTAGAAGAATTGGGCAAAGAGAGGAGGAGTAGCATGGGGTGCATAGAGGACTATGTGAAGAGGAAGAGGGAAGGGGCAGGGGAGGAGGAAGGAGAGGAGGAGGAATGGGCTCTGAGAAGAAGTAAAAAGGTAGATAGGTTACAAGAAGGGGGGGCAGGGGAGGAAAGGGAGGGGCTCTATATCATGATAAGGGGGATGGGGGAACAAATCATGGAGAGGCTCAGTGAAGAGCTAGGGAAGATGAGAGTAGAGATAAGGCAGAGGGATGAGAAATGGAAAGAGGAAAAGAGAGAGATAGATCAGAGAATTCAAAGTTTAGAAAAAAGATTGTTAGAGATGGAAGCCAAGTTAGAAAAGGTGGAAGAGAAAAGAGGGGGGGAGGAGGTAGAGAGAAAGGGTGGGGGAGGATATAGAGAGTTGGAAGAGGCGGTAGTGGACACAATGAAGGGGTTAGGTAGAAAGATGGAGCTAAAAGGGAGAGAAGAAAGAAGGAACAACATTGTGATCCGTAGGTTGGAGGGAGGGGAAGGGGGGTTAAGAGAGAGAATAGATAGAGTAATGAAAGAGATAGGAGTGAAAGTAGATTTAGAGTGGGTTAGAAGAGTGGGAGGAAGAGAGGGGCGAGAGAGGGAAATGGTGATAGCGAGACTAGGAAATAGAGAGCAGAAAAGACAAGTAATGGAGAGAAAGAAAGGTCTGAGGGGAAAGATGACTAGAATAGAGGATGACTTAACGTGGGGAGAAAGAAGGATGAGGTGGAAAATAGGAGAAATTGCGGAAGAGGAAAGAGGGAAAGGAAATAGAGTGTGGACGGGATATGGAAGAATTAGGATAAATGAGATATGGTGGAAATGGGATGAGGAGGAAGGCAGGCTAAAGAATTGGAAAGGAGAATGTAGGGGAGGAACGGTAGAGAAGGGGGAAGAAGAGACCGGAAAAGTGAGGGCCTAGAGAAAGCAATTAAGGGAAAAAGGATAAAAGGAACAAAAGGAGGGAAGGGAGAGGAAAATGGAAGGAGAGGGAGAGTAGAGGAGAAGATATAGGTGGGTAATAGAGAGCGGGGTTGGAAGGGGAGGGAAGAGTGGAGGGGGTGGAAAGTGGGGTTCTGGAATGTGGCGGGGATCAGGAATAAAGGAGAAAGTTTCTGGAGAGAGGTGAAAAAATGGGAGGTAGTTATTATGGTGGAAACCTGGGTGGATGAGAAGGGCTGGGATAAAGTTAAGAGGGTTTTGCCGAGAGGATACAGGTGGGAGAAGCAGTACGCGAAGAGGAGGAATAAAAAAGGAAGAGCGATGGGGGGGATGATTATTGGAATTAAGAATGAGGGAAAGGTTGACGAAGTAATGAGGGTGGAAGAGAGAGGAGAAGGGGTAATGGTGGTAGAGGTGAGGGTGGGAGGAGAGAGGTGGAGAATAGTGGGGGTATACGTGAATGGGGATATGGAGAGGAAAATGGAGATAATGAAAGACTGGTTAGAAGATCAGGAGGAAGAAGGACGGACAATGATAGGTGGAGATTTTAACGCGAGGACGGGCACACTAGGAGGTAGGAGGGAAGGGGGTGAGGAGGAGGAGGAGGAGGAGGAAAGGAAGTCAAAAGACAGGAAATGGAATAAGGAGGGAAAGATGCTAGTGGAAGGGCTGGAGAAGGTAGGGTGGGGAATCCTAAATGGAAGCATAAGGGGGGATGAAGGGGGTGAGTTCACCTATACGGGTGGGAGGGGAGAATCAGTGATAGATTACGTGATTGGAGAGGACAAGATGAGGGATAGAGTGTTAAAAATGGAAGTAGGGGAAGGTGTGGAATCGGATCACCATCCGCTGATTGTGACGCTAAAAAGGATAGAGGTTGGAAAGAGAAAGATAAGAAAGAGAGAGAAAGAGGAAAGAGGGGGAAAATGGACAGAAAGAGGAGGGGAAAGAATTAGGAGTAGGATGGATTGGGGGGAAAGGGGGGACGAGGATATGGATGAAGAGTTGGAGAAAAGAGGGAGACAGATAAGAGAGGATTTAAAGGAGGGAGAAAAGGAGAATGGGGAAAGGAGGAAGAGGGGATGGTGGGATGAGGATTGTGAGGAAAAAAGAAAAGAGGTAAGAAGAATCCTGAGAAGATGGAGAAGTTTAGGAGGGGATGGAGAAAACTACAGGAAGATAAGGGCGGAATACAAGCTGTTGTGTAGAAAGAAAAGATTAGAGGAAAATGAGGCGTGGGTTAGGTGGGTGAAGGAGGCGAGGACGGAGGGAGAGGTATGGAAGATAGTGAATAGGGAAAGGAAGAGGTGGAAGAAGGTGAATGAAGGAATAGAGGAGGTGGAATGGAGGGAGTATTTTATAAGGTTGTTGGGAGGAGTAGATGGTAGAATAGTGAAAGGAATGAAAGGTAAGTTGAGGGAAGATGAGGAGAGGGATATAGGGAGAGAGGAGGTAAGGAAGGTGGTGGAGAAGTTGAAAAAAGGAAAGGCAACGGGGGCAGACGGGATTCCGAATGAGGTGTGGAAGTATGGTGGGGATAGGGTGGAGGAGTGGATGTGGGAGTTCTGCAACAAGGTTTGGAAGGGGGAAGGGTGGCCAGAGAAGTGGAAGGAAGGAATAATAGTGCCGTTGGTTAAAAAGGGAGCGGGGGATAAAGTGGAGGACTATAGGGGAATAACTTTGATGCCGACGCTGTATAAGGTCTATGTAGGAGTACTAACGGAGAGGCTGAAGGAGGAGGTAGAAGAGAAGGGAATGATTTCACCGAGTCAGACAGGATTTAGAAAGGGGATGGGGATGATTGACAATATATATGTGCTAAATTATTTAGTGAACAGGCAAATAAGTAGGAAAGGAGGAATGGTAGTAGCAACATTCGTGGACTTGAGAGCGGCTTTTGACTCGGTGGACAGGGAAGTGCTAATGGGGGCGATGAGGGAGAGACGGGTTAGGGAAGGGTTGAGAAACAGGATAGAAGAGGTGTATAGGGAAACAAAAAGCAGAGTGAGGGTAGGAGGGAAAATAGGGGAGAATTTCTGGACGGTGAGAGGGGTGAGGCAAGGGTGCCCAATGAGCCCGCACCTGTTTAACTTAGTGTTGGCGGATGTAGAGGAGGTATTGAAGAAGGGAGGATGGGGTGGGGTAAAGCTGGGGGAGGAGAAGGTCTATTGTTTAGCGTATGCAGGTGACATGGTGCTGTTGGCGGAAAATGAGGAAGGGATGATACACATGTTGGGGAAGCTAGAGGGGTATATCGATAAGAAGAAGCTGGAAATTAATGTGGGAAAGACAAAGGTGATGAGGTTTAGAAAAGGGGGGTGGGAGGATGAAGAAGGTGAAATGGAGGTGGAAGGGGAAGATAATGGAGGAGGTGAGGGAGTTTACGTATCTAGGATATAAATTGAAATATAATGGGGGGCAGGAGGCACATGTGAAAGAAAGAGTGAGGAAGGCGGGGCGGTAATGAGGCAGGTCTGGGGGATTGGTAAGAGAAGGTTTGGAAGTGACTGGGAAAAGAGAATATGGCTGTGTGAAAGATTGGGAGGAACGGTGCTGGAATTTGGCGCGGAAATATGGGGATGGAAAGAAAGAAGAGAGATGGAGGCGATGCAGGAAAGGTAGATTAGATGGACGCTAGGGATGGATTGGTGTACACCGGGATACATGGTAAGAGATGAAATAGGGAAAGACAAGTTCAGATTAGTGGCAGGAAAGAGGGCGGTGAAGCTCGAGAAGAAACTGGTAGAGGGGGGGGGGACTGCTGGCTACGAAATGTTTTGAGGAAATGAAAAGGAGGATTAGGGAAGGAAAAGAGATATCGGGATGGGAGCGAGAAAGAAGGGAGTTTGAAGAGAAAGGGAAGGAAGTAAGAGAAATGGAGGAAAGAAGAGAAAGGGGGGAAGAGGTGTATGAGGGATGGGAGCAGCGGGATAGGGAGCTGCAGAAAGAGGAAAGGTGGGGGAAGATTACAGAGTCGAGATATAATAAATGGTATGGAGAGATTAAAGAGGAGGGGGTGCCTGAATATCTAAGGAAGGGTTGGAAGGAAAGTAGGTGGAAGAGGATGATCAGATTTAGGATGAATAATGAGATGAAAGGGGCGTGGTACTGGGAAGAGGAAGAGAAGAAGAGGTGTAGGGTGTGTGGGGGGGAAGAGGAGACGTGGGAACATGTGCTGGGGGAATTTGAGGGATGTAGAAGGGAAGGGAACTGGTGGGAGAGGATGAGGGAGATCTTGGAGCAAGGGGGAGAGGGAGAGTGGTGGTTGAAGGAATTAGAAGCGAAAAGGGGTGAAGGGAGGGAGGATAAAGATAAGGGAAAGAAGGAGATGGATGGGAGAAAGGAAGGGTGAATGTGGAATGTGGAGAAAATGAGAAGGAACTGGAAGCCGATGCGTTAATTAGTTAGGGACAGCGCTCTCTCTCTCTTTGAAGAAAGATAGATAGGGTAGGCTAAGTCGTAGATGCGAGCGAGAAATAGAATTAAGTAATTGCGGCGTGTGGTTGTGACAGGTGATATGAGCGGCGTATGTAGAAATGTAAAGATGAGGGGAAAGAGAGCAGGAGGAATGTAAGAGTTTTGTAAGAGGTTCGGGAACGCTCCTCACAAAAGCGCCTTCAATCCCCAAGGGGGAGAATAAATCTATCTATCTATCTAATATTATTATTATTATTATTATTGTTATTATATCTATTATTATTATTATTATTATTATTAATATATTATATTTTATAATAATAATAATTATATAAATATTATTAACATAAATTATGTAATTATTATTGATAATATATAATAATATAATATTAAATATATAAATATATAATATAATACATATATATATATAATAATATAAATATAATTATATAAATTTAAAAAATCATTTTTATGGATTATTAAAAAAATTATTTAACTATATGTTCTAAATAGCACCAAAATCGAAACATGTAAAAAGTCGGGATATAAGACATCTTTGAAGTCTTTAAGATGTCTTTAAGACATCTTATAACCTGATATCTAAAAGACATCTTAAAGACGTTTTAAAGATATCTTATGTCCCGATTTTTTAAAAATATTTTCGACAAAAATGCTGTCTAAGGTTTTAAAATAAAGTATAAAGTGCATAATTTATAAATGAATTAAATATATATGATATTAAAAGAATACCTCATGCAAAATATCATTTTCATAATTGAGATCGGCGGCGACGTGAACGGTAGCAGTAGCATCGGTGACGATGCGACGGAAATAGTAATGACGAGACGAGTGATGACGGGACAAATGGCGACGAGACTGGCAACGACGGCATTTGGGGCGTCTGAGAACGATTACTTAATAATAATTATTATTATTTATTATTATTATTATTATTAATTGTTATTATTTATTATTATTATTATTAATTATTATTATTTATTATTATTATTAATAATAATTATAATAACTTAATTAAACACTAAGAATATAAAGGCTCGATATATATCAAATATAAATCGGTAATAGATAGGCTATTCGAGCCGTACGCGGATGTCGGTGCGTCGATTCCAACGAAAATTAATTCCAAAGAAAAATATAGATCCGAAAGTCGCTGAATCGGGAATCGAACCCGAGACCTTTCGCTTCCCGGGCGACTGCTCTCACCATCTGAGCTATTCAGACCCTTCGACTCTATATTTTTCTCTGCCTTGATAAACAACTATTTGTAACGAAAAATTAATTTTCGTTGGAATCGACGCACCGACATCCGCGTACGGCTCGAATAGCCTATCTATTACCGATTTATAACTATTAATTATTATTAATTTAAAATTATATAATTATTGATAAATAGTAATAAAAATAAAAATTATTTTTAAAGATTATAATAATAATTATTATTATAATATATTTGATATTAATAATAATTATGTAAATGTTATTAATACATTATTAATAATATATATATATATATATGTATTGTGACGTGGTCGTCCCGACTCACGTGCACTCCCTATCGCGGGGCGAAAGCCGAGCGGCCGCGCCAAGAGAGCGAGCGAAAAACGAGCTAGAATGAGAACCCCGAGAGACTTAGCGCGAAAAGTAATATCGTATTAACGAGTTTTTGTTTCTTTTATTTTTATATTTTTGGGAGCCTTGCCGAGTGACGAATATTATTATTGAGCGCTTAACCGAACCTGCAAACAATGATATAAAAACATTGAGGCGACAACAAAAGACCTGAGGAATTTAGACAAGGACGGGGAGAGCGGTCACGAGGCGAGAGGACCGGAGTTCACGTGGGCCCATCAGGGACGCGCCCGATAACCGGCGTCAAAGGAGCCCGGGGTCCCGCGGAGGATTTCCGCCCACCCGCACCCTCTCCGACGGATTCCGCCGGCCGCCAACTACAACGCGGAGATCCGCAGCGAGAGTCTATCAAAGACTCGGATTTTAATGAATAATCAGCGTCCGAATAATTGTTACGTAGATTGTCGCGAAGGGCACCGACGAGGCCCTATCAATTTCGTCACTGTCGCGTGATCGGGGAAAATCGCGGAGAACCCTAATTGGCTAACGCGCCCCTACCCCCGACCAGCCGAATTCGCCCAGCCGCCGATAGCGACACGCAGTTGAGAGAGATTGGCGCGACCGCTCGACCCGGCTACACGTGTCGGAGAGGTTAAGAGAGTCTGAGGACTTAGGGAACCAGGGAAAAGGATATCGAGACTGCCACATACCCAGGAGGGATTGTCCGGTGAGGCTACCCTTGCTCTTCTTGCGGTAAAGTAACTAAAACGTCCATCGTGTAATTCCTAGCCTCCGTCATTCTGGCCCGATCGCGAAGGTATTTAGTGTAATTAATTAATTTGCGTACTGGCGTTGCCCGCTTCTTCGAGAATATTATTTCTTTTGCGATTTCGTGCGAGCGATCGGGGCATGTGACGAGGATTGTCGCGATATTACGCGTCGTCATTAGTTCTTTCGCGAAACTTCGTCTCTCCGGGGTTCACTAGTCGTCGCGTCCTTCTCATACTTGTCGCGCATTATTCGTGTAACTGTAAAGTGTAATGGAGTGTGCCGTATGGATGATTCGAGTGTGAAATATTACTGGCGTAATAGGGAATATTGTTGGTCGTGCGATTACGTTGGCGCGGAGATATCCAGGAAGGAAGAATTTACGCGAGCACGTGCGAGAGCGTGAATCCGAGAGAGACAGAGAGTGCGCGCGCGCGAGAGCGAGCGAGACGGCGATAGGCGAGGTGCGCGGTGTCTCTCTCTACTCTCTTCTCGCCGTAGCGGAAACCTCTCGCGTATATTGCGAACTGCCGATCGCGTGGAAATTCGCATAAAATATTCCGAGCCGCGAAATATACCGGATGGTATCTTTATCACCTTGATTGTCGCGTCTAAACCGTAACTCTGGTATTAGTTATATTTCGCGCTATCTTGTTCGTCGCTTTCTGTTCTTCTTTGTATAGCGTACGTCGATTGCTAAATAAAGATATTATTTACTTTTCATATCCTGTTGTTAAGGTCAGATTTATCGGATCTTTCTTTATGACATTATTTAATTTCCTTTAAGAGCACTGTTTACTCGGAATATTATTCGATTTTATTTATATTTGCTAACTTCTCTCACAGTTGTTCGATTATAATAAATCTGATCACCTTTGTTTTTTTTGCTATTAATTACGCGCCTTCTGTTATTTCTGTGTTCCTTTTTTGTGATGTCGTATCTCGCTTCACGTTCGATCGAGTCATCAGTCTCGCGAAAATTTATTCTATCAAGAGTTAGATCGTTCGAGCAATTAGTCTTTTCTCGCGGCAACCACACCCTGCCCCTCTACCGTTAGGCGAGCAGCCGGCCCGTCGCGGAACTTCCGGCCGAATTTTCGCGTTCGTATAATTATCGCGAATTGACACGTGAAAGACCGTGTCTGACGCCCAATCCGAGTATATTTCGCGTATTCGTCGGCTGGCGTTCTGCTGCGACACGCGCGGAACGACCAAGACCCCTTGTTCCCGCGGAAATAATTTATTAAAGGACAATATTTCCTTTCTTTGTTTTTTTGTCGACGGCCAATTCCTCCCGTCCTAGTGCTCCGAGGACGGAGAAAGAAAATCGTCACAGTATATATATATATATACATATATATATGTGTGTGTATTAATTTTATATATGTATATATATATATATAATATATATATATATTATTTATATATGTATATGTATATAGAAAGGAAAAGGGAAATAGTAGTAATTTGAGGGAATAGTTAGTAATTTGAGAAATTAAAAAAAAATGAAATTTTCTTTATAAAATAAATGCACTCATTAATTTTATTTTCACTATTTGCCATATTTCGAGAATTGCAGACTTTCTCGAAAAAACAGAATTGAGTCACAGCAATATGTTTTTTCTTTTGTTGCTTATGTAATTACAAGAAAACAAAGAAAAGAAAACAAGGAGGAAAAAATTAAGCACACCGAAAAGGTATTGCTTCGAAATAATCATCTCTTCTATTTATCAAAAAGGCAGATCAATCCATATGTAATATTGTTGGCAGAGATATGGGCAAAAATATATTTGCGTAAATTTCTTTAACAAACTAGAAGACTATCACATATCGATGCTAAAATGTCTGAATATATATTTCTTATTGTCATTATAACGCTTGCTTTCGGAATCTGTCAAAGGTCTGTATTTACTATATAATAAATAATACTATATATAATAAATAATAATTTACTATAGTTTACTATATAAAAACAATTGTACAGACCCAATAATGATAATCTAAATTTTTATATAGTTTTAAGAGACGAATTTTTCACAAAAGAATCTATTTTTGTTAAAATGTTATCATGTATTGCCTTATTTTATAAATAAAAATAGGAAAAAGATCAAAGCAATATAAATATCAAGCTTGTATAATTTTTAAAAAATTCAAAAAATTTGTTACATTATATAGGGAATTATTAGATCACACGGAAAAAACAGTATAGTGGGTTACAGTATAGGATTTACAATTAAATCTGGTTGGCACAATCAGATTTATGTGTGAACATACCATACTGTTTTTTCCGTGCACGTATTATATTTTATAAATATTTAAATTAATTATATAATACTCGGTCAAAAAAAAGTGGTACACTTATAAAGTAGTAAAAAATTGTGAAAGTTCAAGAATTTATAACTCAGTTAATAATTATGATATCGAGGTGTTTAAAAAACGAAAATGAAGCTTGAAGTCTGTAGTTTGAGAAAATTTTAGTGCCGATTACATGAAATGATCAGTTTGGCAATGACAAATAACAGAGTGAGAACCTGCAAAACTGATAAATAGAAGGTCCACTTTCCTGAATTGCACGGCGTAAATAAGTTGATCTAGCTAAATGGGATAAAAAACACGTGAGAACTCAAACTTTTCTCTTTAAAATGCGCTTTGGCGGAACTCGATACAATAATTTTTCGCTGAGTTATCTCAATTTGAAAAAAATCGGTTTTTTAACAACAAATTATGATTTAAAATGGGTCTCTGCTATTTTTATTAATTCCAACCGTTGGAATTCTATTCAAGAATGTTGCATTGAATGCGGGATGTTCGGAAGCGATGCAAATCGTGCCGGGCATCTCGCGCAAACAATGTCTGAGTAGGATATTAGCGGAATTTTCGCTGGTACGAGTTCGGCACTACTTTCTTGGAGATCAGAGGGTATCCAAGAGGATTTCCACGCGTAAAAAAAAAAGACAAAAAGAAAAGAAGAAAACAAAAAAAAGAAAAAAATCACATTGTTTTTAAAATTACATCTGTGTGTGTGTGTGTGTGTGCGTGCGCGCGCGCGCGCGTGCGTGCGTGTGCGTGCGTACGTGTGTGTGACTTTTTTTTTTTTCTTTTTGTCTTGTTTCTTTTTTTTTTTTTACGCGGGGAAATCCTGATAACTCAGCGAAATATTATCGTATCGAGTTCCGCCAAAGTGCATTTTAAAGAGAAAAGTTTGAGTTTTCACGTGCTTTTTATCCCATTTACCTAGATCAATTGATTTACGCCGTGCAATTCAGAAAAGTGGACCTTCTATTTATCAGTTTTGCAGGTTTTCACTCTGTTATTTGTCATTGCCAAACTAATCATTTCACGTAATTGGTACTAAAATTTTCTCAAACTAAACTTTTTGTACTAAACTTTTTGTACTAAACTTTTTGTACTAAACTTTTTGTACTAAACTTTTGGTACTAAACTTTTTAAACTTTCACAATTTTTTACTACTTTTTAAGTGTATCGCTTTTTTTTTGGCCGAATATTTGTATTATATCTAATATGCCATTTATACTTTCAAAAAATTATCTTGATCTCAACAAAATAGAAAATAACCTTTATGCAATAATAGAAATCTCCAAGAAAACTATTTATTTCAAATTACAATTTAAGTTTAATATTTCCATATTCTAACTCATAATGTCTTAAGTCAAATAATTAATTACTCTTATACTGTCACGTACCAACATGATATAAAAAAAAATTTTGTTCGATTAATTCAAAATGTCGCGTATCATTCCCTGTCTTTGTCTTTACGTTGTTGATATTATATAAAATCAAATACGTTTACACATTACAGAAAAAAATTTTGTCACGTTGTGTTGTATAAAATATAAAGTAATCCTATAAAAGTAAATTTAAATTGGAGGCAACTTAAAGTAATATATGTATAATAAAAAAGTATAATATGAAATAATTGACTGATTTACCTGAATGCCCACCACATATCAAAGCTTATTATAATTAGCTAGAAGTAAGTTGACATATTAAAATAGTAATTAAAGGGAAGGCTGTAAAAATGAATAAAAATAAAGACTGTAATAATTAAACAATACAATCTTAATCATTAAATGTGCGTTAAAATGCAGAGATTCAAAGTTATCACGTTTTTATTTCTCCACTAAAAAATAAATTTACTTTCTAACTTACTGCCCTAAAAATTTATAGCATTATTTAATAAATACTATTGATATTAAATTAAATAATTAGCTCTGTAAAATCCAGTAGCTCAAAAAATATATATATTGAGGCAAATTCAGATTTCTTTATATATTAAAGTGCATCTAAAATGTCAATTTTACTAACAACTAAGCATTACATTTTTAAGATTTTAACAAATTATATATACAAGTTATTATAAACAAGATTAATTAATATGCGAATATAGATTATGCTTGATAAATACAAACATACACACAGAAAAATACATACTATACGCAAGTAATTATTACTTGTTTCAATTATTTCATAAGTTCATATATCCACAAATATATCATAAGTTCACCACAAGCATTTATTCAAAATGTATTCTAAAGTTTAGTAAGTTTAATACTTCAATCAAGAATATTAAATTAAAACAAAAATTGGATTTGCTCATTATATAGAATTAATTAAAGAGAATTATATATTTTAATAAAGATAACTCTTTTTCTTGAGATAAACTCTTTCTTTATTTGAATCAAGTATTATGTTTATTTATATAGAATAATTACGTACTTTCAAATAAGAGAATATGTTTTCAGTGTTAGAATATAATTTTTTCAGAAAAAGTAATTCGTTAATTTAAATCAAGTATATTATTAAATAAATGTAATAAAGTCTTTATTTCAAATAAATTAAAATAAATATTAATGTTAAAATATGTATGTATTTTTTTATTTCGTACAAGAATTTGATATATTCAGTTAGAATACAATTTCTATGAATACAAATAAAATTAATATTCATTTCTAATATTCGATTTTCTCATAAGGAACGGTTAAATAATTTGAAATAAAATAATAAATAAGTTTTCTGAAATATATTGCTTTTGGAAAAAATATGATGTAAAAAAACAATAAATTTTGCAAAAAAATTGCTTGTTTACATTGCTTAAGCCTTGAAATAAAAGTATAAAGTTATAAAGATATAAGTTAGAGAATACTTATTTCACATTGCTTCAGCATTGAAAAAAGTATCAATTAAAAATTCTAATCTATTAAATAGAGAGAAATAAGTTAAATTAACTAACTTAAATCTTTAAATCAAGACTTAAGCAATATAATCAAGGGATTATTTTGCAAAATCTACTATATGAATGAACTTTTTTGAATCATATATTTTCTAAAAGCAATATATTTAAGAGAACTTATTTATTTTAAATCATTTAATATATATATTATGAATAAGTTTTTTGGAAGTTTTTTAAATATATTTTTCTCAAAATAATATACTCAAAATTTGAATATTATTTTGAAAAAAATATATAATATAAATATAAATTGCAGTTGAGTTTTATTAATAAAACAAAAGATTTGAAAAAAAAAATTTATTTTTACTTGTTACAAAAGTACACTTATGCGAACATAATACAAATAATATAAAATATCTTGACATTATTATTAAAATAAACAAACATTTATATTAATATTAATAAAAAAAATGTATCTTAATGTTAATAAATGATAATGAATCATGTTTCAAATATTTTAAGTCATTCTCTATTTCAGATTAATAAATAAAATATCTTTAATTTACAGATAAAAATATCTCTATTTAAGAGATACAAAAATAAATTATAACCTGTGACAATGAGAGCTAAGAGATCTGTAATAGAGATACAAAAATAAAAAATATTCTAAAATAAAATAAACTAAATAAACTCTATTCCGCCATAAATTTATTAAGTACCAAATAAGATTATTAAAAAATGAAGGTACTTTACTCATATCAGAAATCTATACCTTTTAAATGTACCTGTGTATTAAAATTATTCTTGTATATATTTATATAAATAGCCAAGAAATTGTTTATAGTTAATATTTTGGGAGAGAAATTATCATTTGACCTGTATTAATTACATGTAAATTAAGTGGAAGAAGATAACACAATTCATTAATAGAATAAAATGTAAAATTCTTCTTTTTATCATTAATTACTTCATAAGCATGAAAATGTTCATTATAATTTAATGTAATTAATCTCTCACAAGAATAATAAAGGTAACAACTATTATCCGATTTTTTTTTCAAAACATATTTTATTCTACTGAATTGTGGTAAAATATCATTATCTGCTATTCTAATTACAGAAGAAGGTTTGTAGCAAATGCCATTTTCTTCATAATATGTAACTGACATAAAATCTTTAAATGTCTCGGTGTTCATTTTCTTTTTAAATTCTTTTATGTTAATACGACCCCACTGAATATTATCAGAAAATCCTTTCTTATTCAAATATTGATACGTATATTTAAGCTGGATTCGGTTAAAAAGAGTAAAAGGCAAATTCACACGACTTCTACAATTATGAGCATTTAATTTCAAATCTTTGTGCTTTGCTTCAAATCTCATAGATGATAAGTAACAAGGAGGTCCAATTTTTTCAATAATACGAGGATAGTGTGTTAAAAAATGATGTTTAGGTTAAAGATTGCCAAAAAGAGATAAATATAATTTGTTGTGTTCAGAAATGTAAAGACTTAATTGTTGAATTGCTGTTTTAGATATATATGGACTAGAACTAATTTCTGTGATTTTCAAAGCTAACAAATAACATTTCCAAATTTCATTATTTTGTGGAACGATATCACCAACTATAAAACGAAAATTATTTACCAGTGTATTCATCTCAGCAGCTGAACAGATTATACTTCCATTTTTTAAGTGACTTTCCTTAATAGTTGGAGGTATGTTTTTTTCATGTGGATTATATAAATTGTATATAATTTTGAAATTAAGAAATTCCAATGTAAAAAATTTTAAATGTATTAATTTTGATATAATATTAGCCATGTCGTATCTTAAAACGCCTTCATATAAATAATGCATAAATCGTGCATGATATCTATGCATTGATTTTCATAAATGTGATAATATTCTAGATCATTAAAAATACACCTCTCTTTTATTCCAAAATATTTGTTTTCTAAATGATACACATATTGATTTTTTAATCTTAATAGATTTGATTGTTCTGTAATCAATTCTTTTGCAACATTTTTGTCTGCTAAGCAAAACCTACAATAATAATTAGAAGAAAAACTTTCGGTTAGTCCAAGTATTGAATGAACTCCTAAATTATCGCCTACTATAAAAACACATGCAAAATATATATGTTTTTATCATTTTCTATATATAAACCATCCTTGTTTAGACATTTTAATTCATTTATTACATGGTTTAAAAGAGCATTATTTCCAAAACTGTATCTGTCTGAACTATAAAATAATGTTGAGATAAATATATTTTCTAGACGACTACTGTATTTTGGTGGAATGGTCGGAATAGTATAATATAAACATCCAATTTTATAATAAGCAGCATGACTTCCAAGTGGATTACCAACTTCAAAATCATCAAAGTATAAAATTAATGGTAAAATTATTTTATTAGTGTCTGTTTTTATAGACTTCCACAGAGAACCATGTATCATATTTTTATAAAATTCTGTATTGTTAATCTCTAAATATTTCTGATAATCCAAAATTTGTTGTAAAACATTGGGAAGTTTAAAAAATTGTTGTAATTGCTGTTGAATAGGAACATAACAACAAGTTCTATTCTTTATTATAAGTGATACTCTATTCTGTTGTCTAGATTCCTCAGGTGAACTGCCTATAATAATTTGTGATGGTTTTATAAAACATTTTAAATTTTTAAAAAAAGATTCTCTTTTATATTCTGTGTTAAAATTATTAAAATAATCGGAAATTGTTGCAAAAGAATTCACTACTTCATTCAAATCACACAATTTAAAAGAATTTGTTCAAGTCCATTTAATAATTCTGAATAAAAATTTTGAATAATTGTTATAACTTTTTGAATGTCAGATTTGGTTAGAGATAAATTATCATATAATTGAGCCATTAAATGTTGAAATGCTATATCGAGTTTTTTAAGAAATGACGGAATATCTAAAGTATCTTTTTCATTATCTGAAGATTTTGTCTCAGGACAAAATTTTATATTTGAATTGGAATCGAAAGTATTCACTTCTGTATGTGTAGTTGGAACAACATTTACATCAACAACATTTACGTCAACATCTACTTTTTTAAAAGATGTATCGAATCCATGAGTTAAAATATGTTTTTTAAAACTGTCTTTTCTATGAAATCTAAGGCAATTATCGATATAACAAGTAAAAATATCTTTGGTATGAATATATTTTAAATGAAATGTATATTTATCAATATCGTTAAAATTAACATTACAATAAGGACAATTCATTTTTGACTATTGCAATTCTTGGCTATTTATATATTAACTTTACTAATCAAATTTTATATTTTCAATAATATCTTGAATAGAGGAACTTCTTTTTAAACATTTCCTTTGGCTGTTAAAGATTACTATTTCAATAATTTCATAAATATGTTCGCTTTGTGGAGGATAGCAAATACGCATAACATGAAAAATTTTTTAAAATATATCTAATGCTTTCAAACAGTTCTCATATGCGTATTTTACTTCATTAATTACTATGTATATTTTATTAATTTCATTGTAAGTTGGACCTTCGACAAAAAGAAAAGGTTGTAAAGGTAGATCCCGTATTTTTGCTCGTTCCTTTTGTAAATTAATTTTACCTTCAATATCAGCTGCACTCTATTGGAACAGAAAATATTCAGATATCCACTTAAAGATAATTCAAGAATAAAAGAAGGATATTAAAAAGGTGTTAATTTTTACTCTAGGAATGGCAAATAAAAAGTATATTTTTAAAATAATTTTTAAGCTGCAAAATCTGTAATCTTAAATAATTGT
>NW_028141662.1:0-20276 GCF_030444845.1 Prenolepis imparis
AAGCAGTGGTATCAACGCAGAGTACTAGAGAGAGAGAGAGAGAGAGAGAGAGAGAGAGAGAGAGAGAGAGAGAGAGATAAAGGGAGAAAAGGACAGAAGTTTAAAGGAGAAAATATTAGGTATTAATATTATTTATATTATATATTTATATATCATTGACCTTATAGATATGGATTGGCAATTGCCGATAGTTTCTGTTAGCAGCAGCGTCCGGAGGAGGTTAGACAGAGAAACATACTACTCTCTCTTTTGCACCAATGGTATTTCCGGACACTCGTAGAGAGAGATAGTACTTTCTCTCTCTCCGAGTGTCCGGAAATACCATTGTTGCAAAAGAGAAGTAGTATGTTTTTCTCTCTAACCCCCTCCGGACAAGATCTGCTTTATGTATTGCCAGTCCATATCTATAAGGTCTATGATATATATGGTATATATATATATATATATATATATATATATATATGGTGCATTCCATATTAAGTGGATCACTTTTATTATTGCGAAAAAGCGACTTTTTTTCAACTTTAACAGCTAAATTTTATCCTTAGCATCCCTACATTAAAACCTAGGAGTTACAAAATGTTATTTATTACAATTAAAAATGACACCTTATTCTATTTCCATATTAGATGTGCGCTTAATAATATGGTGGGAATTAAAATCATGCAAAAGTAATCATGTAAAAGATAACATTCTGTAACTTCTTGGTTTTAATGTAGAGATGTTAAGGATAAAATTTAGCTATTAACAATTAAAATAAAGAGGTCGCCTTTTTGCAATAAAAGTTGCTCACTAATATTGCAAATATATTGTTTATGTATTTCAAATTATATATATATATTTTTTTTAATTGTCAGATAAATGTTTTATTTATAGTTAAAAAAAAGTCGAGAGAGAAAGAGAAAGAAGGATAAAAAGGATTTCTTTAAAATTAAGAAGAGGAAATATAAACAAATAGGAAAAAGAAAGAGAGAGAAAAAGATTGATAGATTGATAAATAGATAGATTGAGAGAAAGAAAAAGAATAAAAGAGAAGATAAAAGGAAAGAAGAAGGAAAAGGATAAAATATTAGATAATAGTATTGTTATTAAGTATTATAAGTATTAATAATATTATTTGTTTTTAATTTTATTGTAAATATTTTATTTACAGCTTAAAAAGAAAACGAAGAATAGACGCGCACGCAGAAAAAGAAGAGATAGAAAGAACGACAGAAAGGAAGAGAGGATAATATAAAAGATTATTTTTAAAAGAATAGAGAATATTAAGTGAGAGAGAGAGAGAGAGAGAGAGAGAGAGAGAGAGAGAGAAAGAAGAAAAATATAATATTAATTATTTATTAAATAATATAATTATTGATTGGTTGTTCAAGTCGCTAGTAGATAAATAATACGAGTTTAGAATAATTGACCAAAACTAGCTTGAAAATGATTTATTAACAATTCACGACGTTTTCGACCATGTGGTTGTGGTCCTTTTCGAGTGAATATACTGAAATTTTACATATATATGGTTAGATTAAATTATTTATACAAAATCATGAACAAATCCATAAGAGAAAAGCAGCAACTCACAAATAGACGTTGATTAAATGTATCTCATAGTGTCACATTTATGTAAAATGGTAGAAGATTACGTAAAATGGTAGAAATCACAAAGTTAAAAAGCTTAAAAAGAAGCAAGCAACATGTCATGACGAACGATCGTCAATTTCTATTAAAGTATCAGATAAGAATAGCTAAACGACCTTATTATTTTGTCATAAATATTATTTAAACTCTCTGTGTCCTTTGTGAGTTGATCGTGTTGTCGAATTTTTTAATGAAGAACATCTCTGCTATTTCTCTCTTTCTTACATTTTTCTCGCTATATAAATATTATATGTTTTCCAATCGAAATCATGCCCGAGATCGATCTGTGTTTACTTACGACGGAATGAGATGACGGATGTAATTTAATGTTATTACAATGTTCTTTGACTCGTGTGCAAAGATGTCTTTTTGTCTGGCCTATATATGAAGCCGTACAATCGCTGCATTTATTTGGTAGACTACATTCGTATTTCGATCTTTAGGTAGGATATCTTTACCCCGTTTTATTAGAGTATTAAGTTTTTTAGGTAAACTATAGACGACATTTAAACCAATATTTTTTAATGAATATGCAATATTGTCAGTAACGTCCCTACATATGGGTAACGAAATGTATGGAATTTTTTCCGGTGGTTCACAGTCCATGGTGCTATTTGTATTGTTATTGTACTTTAAAAAATTGATTCGTTTATGTATAAAACGTTTAATAATTTGTTTAGGGAAACCATTGCTTAAATTTGGCGCAATTTTTATACACGATTGAAGCCATTCTTCAGTCAACCAGTTTTTGCTTTGATGGACAATTTTACGAGCAAATCTTCGGCAGTCCGATGGGATCTCCGTTATCCCCAATCTTAGCTGACATAGTTATGGATGATCTCGAATCACACTGTTTAAATTGGTTTAAATGTCGTCTATAGTTTACCTAAAAAACTTAATACTCTAATAAAACGGGGTAAAGATATCCTACCTAAAGATCGAAATACGAATGTAGTCTACCAAATAAAATGCAGCGATTGTACGGCCTCATATATAGGCCAGACAAAAAGACATCTTTGCACACGAGTCAAAGAACATTGTAATAACATTAAATTACATCCGTCATCTCATTCCGTCGTAAGTAAACACAGATCGGACCTCGGGCATGATTTCGATTGGAAAACATATAATATTTTATATAGCGAGAAAAATGTAAGAAAGAGAGAAATAGCAGAGATGTTCTTCATTAAAATATTCGACAACACGATCAACTCACAAAAGGACACAGAGAGTTTAAATAATATTTATGACAAAATAATAAAGGTCGTTTAGCTATTCTTATCTGATACTTTAACAGAAATTGACGATCGTTCGTCATGACATGTTGCTTGCTTCTTTTTAAGCTTTTTAACTTTGTGATTTCTACCATTTTACGTAATTCTACCATTTTACATAAATGTGACACTATGAGATACAATTTAATCAACGTCTATTTGTGAGTTGCTGCTTTTCTTCTTATGGATTTGTTCATGATTTTGTATAAATAATTTAATCTAACCATATGTAAAATTTCAGTATATTCACTCGAAAAGGACCACAACCACATGGTCGAAACGTCGTGAATTGTTAATAAATCATTTTCAAGCTAGTTTTGGTCAATTATTCTAAACTTGTATAATATAATTATTAATTATAATAAATTATTTTATTATTAATGTTATTATTATTATTTAATTGGAGGTTAGAATATGGCGGTGCGTGAGTGACAGGTGTTTTTTCGCGTGCTCCTGTTCTGAGGAAGGGTGTGAGGTCGGTGGAGGCGGAGGTGAGAGTGGAGAGAAGGAGGAATGGATAAGAGAGTAGGGGAGGATGTGGAGGAAATGAAGGTGAGATAAGAGATGGAGGATTAAGGACAGAGGAAAGGAAAATGTGAATGGAGTAAAGGCTGCGAAGATGATGGCGAGGAGTGTCGGGGAGAGAGAGGAAGGTAGAGGGAGAGGATGTCGGAAAAAAGGAGGCTAGATGGCGCAGGCGGTACGAATGGAGAGCGGAGAATTCGGCGGGATAGGAGAAGAGTGGCGCTTGGCAGGGTTGGGCAGGTAAAATACTCTATGTAAATTACTTAGTTTTAGACATGTAAAATACTAGGTATTTTACGTCCTTAGTTTTTTACTGTAAAATTAGAGTTCCGATAAATAGAATTGTGCCAATACCGCTTCCTCATTGTGATTGGCTCCGCCATTTTCCGTTAAATTTCCGGCATAGCTTGACACCTAACCTTAGAAAATAACCCATCAAGTTCATCAACGCATTGATGTGACAGTTCATTATTGGAGACATGCAAATCGTTTTTTATTGAAGGAACTGTAATTGAAGGTAAATATTGTAAAATTTAAAAAATATAAAATAAAAGTGCTTAAAAATGCTGTGTGATAGAGGAAAAAATCTATACTTGTATGTTACATTCTTATATCTTCTATACATAATAAATAACTATATATATAAAATATCTTGTATTTATATGAAAAATAGAAAATGCCGAATTGTGTAGCTTCTGGATGCTACAATTCATCTAAAAAAGGTGCAATGATGCATATTTTTCCACAAGATTTGGAACGTCGAAAAATATGGATAGACAATGCTGGTGGACATTTAGAATTCAAGAATTACAGGATTCCAAACAAAAATTCATATTTATGTGAGGTACATATTTTCTATTTAATTCTTAATTTATAATTTAAACTCTCTTGATGATGAGATTTTTTTTTAAATAAGCATATATACTTAATGATAAATTTAGTGACTCTAATCTCAAATAGGTTTACAGTTTTTAAAAATAAAAAATCTTAATACAGTTCTATTTTACAGTTTCATTTCACGGCTGATATGTGGGAAAAAATTCGCGTTGATGGAAGAAAAAAATTGAAATAGTCAGCTATACCAACAATTTTTGGAGAACTTGTTATTCAAAGGAATGAAAAACTTGCAGGTAAATAATATATCAATTAATATTTGTTTTTCATTAATTCGTAATATTATAATAAATAATATTCATGGTTTATGTAAATATTTTTTTCATATCAGTATATCAAATACAATAGAAATTTATAAACTGTAATATTTCATAGTTTATTATATTAAATATTGATATTTATATTTTAGCGTCATCTGATACTGAACCAGCTATAGAAATCATGGTAGCTTCTGAATTAATAGCTGAAGGCGATGAAGGATTTGTACCTGATCGAACCTATTTCACAAATAATACCTAATCCGGTTGAGGGAGAAGAAATTATTTTGTCCGAGTCCGAATCTACTAAAGAAATGAGGGAGTCTTATCCAGTTCAGACAAATAAATATGTTATATCGGATACTGAACCTGTTTCGGAAATATCTCACTCTGTTTTCTCAGCTCCAGTAAACGTGCAAGATTCATCTGATGTCTGTCATAATGAAGAATATGGGATTTGATAATGGGAACTCTCTTGAACACTACAAAGAACAATTCAAAAAATATGAACAACTTTTTATAAGAAGTGAAAGAAGAAGAATAATCAATAAGAATTATTATTAAGGCTCTTCCGTATTAAAATACAAATATATAAGTGATAGGCCTTAAGAGCCGAACGCGGATGTTGATGCGTATTCCAACGAAATTTAATTTTTCGCTGGAATTAAATTAATTGTGCACAGGGCACGAATTTTTACTACTTGGTATACTGCCAAGTCTTTTCTTGTATGGAATAATCTCATACTTGAGATTTTTATTCCATACATCCCCTCTAACTTTTCTCTCGCATCCAATTCTTTAGGGGGGTTAGAGGGGATGTATGGAATAAAAATCTCAAGTATGAGATTATTCCATACAAGAAAAGACTTGGCAGTATACCAAGTAGTAAAAATTCGTCCCCTGTGCACAATTAATTTAATTCCAGCGAAAAATTAAATTTCGTTGGAATACGCATCAACATCCGCGTTCGGCTCTTAAGGCCTATCACTTATAAAGAAGAATAATTATGAAAAAGAATCATAAGCAAGCACAAATGCTATTCAAGAGGAAACTGACGGCACTAAAAAAAGAAGTATGTATTAATAATCAATATCCAAAAATTCTCCAAAATTTGTTGAATAGCGATCAAATAAAGTTATTAAACCGCGAATATAAGAAAATACCAAAATGGTGCGATAAGACGTTAGTGAAGGCATTTCAATTGAAATTTGCTTGCGGTTATTCTGGGTATAAAGAATTATTAAGGCAAAATTTTCCATTACCCTCAATTCGAACATTACACAGAAAATTAGTAAATTGGAAATTTCAAAGTGGAGTATCTGATGAAATCTTTCAATTTTTAAATATCAAAGTTTCACAATTCGAGAATGATATAGATAAAAATTGTTTAATAGTACTCGATGAAATCAGTATAACTGCAAGTAAAATTTATGATATTTCAACTAATACATATGTAGGCAATGTTACTTTACCAAATCATGATAGTCAAGCAATTGCTACGCATGGTTTAGTATTCATGCTCGTTGGCATTTCTAAACGATGGAAACAAATCATCGCCTATTTTTATACCGGAAACAGTTCTGACGGAGCAATATATAAAACGATAATTGTCGAAATAATTGAAAAAGCAAGTGCGATAGGACTGTATGTACAAGGCATTGTTTCCGATATGGGCCCATCAAATCAAGCGATGTGGCGAGAATTTGGTATAAATGTTTCTAAATATTCTTCAGTACAAAACAAGTGTGTACATCCGATTGATTCAAATCGATATCTTTTTTTCTTTCATGATGTTTGTCACGCTTTAAAAAATTTTAAAGAGGGCATGTTAAATCATGTTATTATTAAAATTCCTTCAAAATTCGTTCAAAAATATAATTTACCCACAAACGTTGCTAGTTCAAAACATTTTGATGAAATACTACATGCACAAAGTAATTTCGATTTCTCGCTTGCACCAAAGTTACGCAAAGAATATTTAGAAACTTCGAATCATTTTGCATAAATGAAAGTAAAAAATGCATGCCATGTTTTAAGCCAAGAAGTAAGTTTTGCTCTAAAATTTTTAGCTCATGAATTTCATAAAGATGAATTGAAAACAACATCCTGGTTAGTCGAACAAATTGCTAAATGGTTTAAAATTGTAAGTTCAAGAAGTCTTACATTTGCTATTAGTAAACAAAACGAAGAAAAATATATTGAAACTATTAATTTCCTATTCGAGTTTGTTGAATTAATAAGTTTATTGGAATTTGGTATTAAAGGCGACTGGAAACCTTTTCAAAAAGGTATTATTATATCAACAATGTCGATAATTCAAATATCAACTTAATTAATGAACGGGCATATAAATTTGTTTTCAGTGGTAGATTCACCCAAGATTGTATCGAAAACTTGTTTTCGATACTTCGAATGAAACATTCAATTTTAAATGCTCTCCAATTTAAAAACAATTTAAAATTAGCAACAATATCACAATACATGAATAAGATGACGAGCAGTAGTTATGATAATGATGATCGTGAATTTTTGCCAGATTTTTTAGACGTTCAAAAATTGAAAAAAAATAACATTGAAGAAATAGTTCAAAATAATTGGTCTATTCCTAATTCATCAATACGAGATATACAATTCAGTCATGTCGATTTAAATATATTACATAATATTGCCGGATATATCATTAAAAGTATTGGAAACTTCCAGACGTTGTGTAAACAATGTTTGAAATGTGTGGGTAATTTTAGAGCAAAACTAACTTATTACAATAAATTAACGGCTTTAAAACGTTTTAAACAAGATACATTGTTTTTTTATTAATGAAAGAACCTTTCAGTTCTTTATTGAAATGGAAAAAATATTTAGATCATATGATAGTCAGTTTTTAAAAATGATATTAATATGCGAGAATTTTTTATTAACAAATTTAAGGAAATAACGTATACTTTACCCGAATGTCATAAATTAAAAAACAAAATTATAACTCGATATGCAACATTTAGATTAAAGATTCATTCTAAAAACTTTCGCATTAATAAAAAGTCGGCATTCGCGAGTAAAACAATGGCAATGCATTAATACGTTAAGTAACAATATTTAATGTAATATTATATATGTAGTATATTTTTGTGAAAGAGTACTACTTACAATTAATTAGTTTTAAAATACAATTCATTATTTTTATGTTTCTGTTTTTCAAAGAGTACTACTTACAGTTAGTTTTAAAATAAAATTCATTATTTACATGTTTTTGTTTTGAAAAGAGTATTATATCTACAATACGTTTCAAAATATATTTGTAAAATATAAATAAATAAGTAGATAGATAGATAGATATAATTTTTATTGTCCCCCTTAGGGTTTCAATTTACATACATTGTATACAATCTCCTCCAGCTCCATTACACAGAATAATAATTAAAAAAAAAAAAAGTAATAATAACATGAAAATAAAAAACAAGAGTATAAAATCATAATAATCGGCAACCAATTGCCCATACAATAAATACAAAAATACAAAAGAAAATTCCCTCCTCTCGCCGCTACCTACCTCTCCACACACACACACGCCTATCCCCCTTCCTACCTCTCTTCTTAACCTAACAACTTAACCTAATGTCTTAACCTAATGGCTTAACTTACTAATACTTAACCTAATGGGACTTCCGCTTCCGGCTTATTTCTTCTATTCCATTACATGCGAGTGTTAACGTCTCTCTCTCTCTCTCTCTCTCTCTCTCTCTCTCTCTCTCTCTCTCTCTCTCTCTCTCTCTCTCTCTCTCTCTCTCTCTCTCTCTCTCTCTCTCTCTCTCTCTCTCTCTCTCTCTCTCTCTCTCTCTCTCTCTCTCTCTCTCTCACACTCTCACTCTCACTCTCTCTCTCACTCTCTCATTCTCTCCTTCTCTCTCCCCCCTCTCTCCCTCCCCTTCTCCCCAATCATTTTCTTCACTCTCCCTTTTCTCCTCCTCCTCATCGCTCCCATGCGATATCTCTCCCCCCCTCCCTTCCCTGATTTTCTCCAATTCTCTCAGCCACTTCTCTCCCTCCCCTTCTTCCCCTAAAACTATCTCTACCATGTCCTGCCAAATCCCCGACCCTCCCCATCCCAAACACTCCTCCCAGACATGTTCCCAATTCTCCACCCCTCCCCCGCATATTCTACACCTCCTCTCCTCTTCATCTGCCCAATATTTATTTCCCTTCATCCCATTCCCCAACCTAAATCGCGCAACCCTCTGCCATCTCCCTTCTCCCCAACCCTTCTTCAGATATGCTGGAATACCCTCCCCCTTGATCCATTTATATCATACATTATATTCCGACCCCTCAATCTTACCCCTTCTTTCTTCCCTCTGTCTTTCCTTGTCGCTTAATTCTATTTCTTCCCATCGGAATTCACCTTTCTCTCTAGATTCCTCCACCTCTTGCAAGTTCTTTCCCCTATTGTTGAAAAAGTCTCTTCTCTCCTCTTCCCATTCCGATAATCCGCTATCTTTTTTCGCTCTGGTCTTTATTTCCTCCCAACATTTCCTCGCCAACAACCCTCCCCTTCCCTCTTCCAACCTTCCCTCATATCCCCATGCCCTTCTACCCATCCTTGCCCTCATATTTTCCCTTTGCAGCTCTTCCCTTATCATATACCCCGGAGTCCCCCACTCCACTCCCATTACCCATCTTAGATATCTCTCCTGAATCCTTTCTATTCCTTCTCTCTCTCCCCATCCCCACACTTCCACCCCATATCCCATCACCGCCCATACTAACGCATCAAATAACCATACTCTTTTCCCCCAATCCGCTCCAAATCGTCTCTTCCCTATTCCCCATACTTGCTCCAGTATAGCTGCCCCTTTCGCTACTCTTTCCTTTACCTGCTTATCCTGCCTTCCATTTCTTTGTACTATATATCCCAGATATTTATATTCCTTGACTTCTTCTATTTCCATCCCCTTCCATCTCCAACTGACCTTCTTGAACCTCCCTCCCCCCTTCCTACACTTCATTATCTTCGATTTCTTCGTGTTTAATTCCAATCCCTTTCCCTCTAAATATCTTCCCAACCTCTCCAGCATGCACCTCATCCCTCCCTCCTCCTCTGCCATTACCACAACATCGTCTGCATACGCCAATGTGTAGACTTTGTCCCCTCCCAACTTCACCCCTCCCCACAACCCCCTCCTCATCTCATCCTCCAAGTCCGCCATCAATAAATTGAAGAGTAACGGACTCAAGGGACATCCCTGTCTCACTCCTCTTCCTGTCCAAAACCTCTCCCCTGTTTCCTCCCCTATTTTCACTCTGAAGCTTACCTCTCCCAACACATCCTCGCTCCTTTTTACCAAGCCCTCTCTCACCCCTCTCTCCCTCATTGCCGCTAATAATACTGACCTATCCACCGAATCAAACGCGGCCTTCAGGTCCACGAAGAATAATACCAACATCCCCCCCTTTCTACTAATTCGCTTATTTATCAGGTAGTTTAACACATATACATTATCCATCGTCCCCATTCCCCTCCTAAAGCCCGCCTGATTCGGCGGAATCAGCCCCTTCCCTTCTATGTCTATCCTTAACCTCTCTGCCAACACCGCCGTATATACCTTGTACAACGACGGTGTCAGCGTAACTCCTCTAAAGTCCGAAACTTCTTTTCCTTCTCCCTTCTTCAAAATCGGCACCACCAATCCTTCACACCATTCCCCTATCCATCCCTCTCCCTTCCAAATCCTACTACAAATCTCCCATACCCACTCCTCCATTTTCTCCCCTCCGTACTTCCATACCTCCCCCGGTATCCCATCAATACCCACTGCCTTTTTCTCCTTTATTTTATTTATCGCCCTTCTTACTTCCTCCCTACTTAGTGCACTCTCCTCATCCCCCCTTTGTCCCCCATGCATCCCCCTCACCGCCCTTGTGTCTACTGCTCCTAGTAAATCCCTAAAATAATTATCCCACATACTCCTCTCTATTCCTTCTCCCGTCTCCTTCCTCCCTCCCTTCCTTTCCCTTCTCACTATCTCCCACACCTGACCCTCCGTTTTCGCCTCCTTGGCCTTTTTTATCCACTCCTCGTTCTCTTCCTCTTTTTTCCTCCTGCACAGTTTCCCATACCCTCTTTTCATCTCTTTATAATCCATCCCCTCTCCTCCTTCCCTTCTCCATTTTCTCAACTCCTTTCTCACCTTTCTTTTCTCCTCTCTACACTCCCCATCAAACCACCCTCTCCCTTTCCCTTTGTTCCCCCCTCCGACCTTGTTACCCTTCTTCATTATCGTTACCATTTTTTCCTTCATCCTCATCCAATCCTCCTCTAATCCGCTCTTCTCTCTTTGCACCTCCCCCAATTCTTCCCTGAATTCCTTTCTCCCCTCCTCAGACCAGTTCCACCTTTTCATACCCTTTTCTCTCTTTTTGCTTCTATTAACTCCTTCCCCTCTGATACCTATTGTCACCGGCATATGATCCGAGTCCACTCTTACCCCCACCCTCATATACCCAACCCTTTCCCTCACTTCCTTGTTTCCTATTATATAATCAATCACTGAATTCCCATTTGGCCCCATATACGTCCAATCACCCTCTTCATCTCCTTCCATCCCTCCGTTGAAAATTTCCCATCCCATCTCCTCTAGTTTACTCACCAACATCCTTCCATCCGCATTTACTTTCTTGTCCTTTGACTTCCTCCCTTCCTCTACCCAACTTATCTCCTCCTCCCAAATCCGGCCCCCCAAACTCCCTGTCCTCGCGTTGAAGTCTCTACCAATTATTGTCCTTGTATTTCCTCCTTCCTCCTCCATCCATTCTTCCATCCCCTTCAATTTTTCCACTATATCCCCATTTATATAAACTCCCACCATCCTCCATCTCTCCTTCCCCAATAAGACCGTCTTTTCCATCCTACCCTCCCTTTCTTCTCCCGATTTATTTTTTACAGTTATCCCCTTCTTAACTCCCACCACAATTCCTCCCATAGCCCTCCCCTTCTTATTTCTTCTCTTAGCAAATTGAACCTCCCAAATAAATCCCTTCGGTAACCTCCCTTTTATCTTCTCCCACCCCTTTATATCCACCCAAGTTTCTATTAAAAAGACGATATCCTTTTCCCCTATCATTTCCCAAAACTCCGTGTCCTTATTATTTAATCCCGCCACGTTTCAGAACATCACCCTCCACCCTTCTTCCTTTTTTCTACTATTTCTATTTAACCCTGTATCCCTCTTACTCCCTCCCCCTTTATCTTCTTCATCCCTTTCTCTCCCCTCTCTTCCTCCTACACCCCTTCCCCCTGTAACCGCTTTCCCTTTTTTTCCTCGCTCCCTATCTCCCCCTCCATCCTCTCACCCTTCTCTCCGCCTCTACCTTCCCTCCCCAAATCTTTCACCGTTCCCCCCTCCGACACAAGAACTTCCCTCCCTTCGTCCCACCTCCACCATTTTCCCCCCATCCAAATTTTTCCATATTTCACCCATGTCCTCCTCCCTTCTTTATCCTCTCTTCTAGCTATCTCTCTTAGTCTCCACATCATTTTCCTCTCCCTCCATGTGAGATCGTCCTCTATCCTTTCCTCCCTCCCTTTTAACCTCCTTTTCTTCTCCATTATCTCTCTCTTCATGTCTATACTCTCCAACCTCACCATCGCTATACTATATCCATCCTTATTTCTACCTCCTACCCTCCTCACATTCTCTATTCTCTCTTCCACTCCCAATTCTCTGAATAACTTTTTCACCTCCTCCTGTAACTCCCCCTGCCCTTCCTTGATCCCCTTTATTACTATATTCCTTCTCCTCTCCTCCCTCTCCTTCCTCCAGATTCCATTCCAATGCGCTCAGTTTCCCCATTAACTCCCCTATTCCCTCCCTCCTTCCCTCTCCGTTTTCCGCCCCCGCGCTCTCCCCCACCCCCTTACTTAAAATCCTTTCTGATTCCGACCTTTCCATTCTTTTCTCCATCTCTTTCAGCCTCTTTTCCAATTCTATCCTTTCACTCTCCCATCTTCTCTCCTTTTCGCTTAGTTCCTCCTTTAACTCCTTTAGTTCCCTCTTTATCTCCACTTGTCCTCTACTGCTTTCTTTAATCTCCTCTTTAATTTCATCCTTCATTCCCCTCAACCCCTCTAATAATTCATTTAATATTTCGTTTTTTAATTCCCTATTCATCTCCCTAATATAATCTTTTCACCCTTCCGGTCCCTCCCTCCTTTCCTCTTCCGGTCCCTCCCTCTTTTTCTCTTCCGGTGATCTTACTATTCTTCTATTTCTCCCGAATAACCTTTTCCTCTCCCCTTCCCTTTCTACCACTTTTCCTATTTCTTCCTCATCCCTTTCATCCCTTTTTCTTTTTAACATCTCTTCATTGCATCCTACACTCCCCTTTCTATCACTCGTCGAACTTTCCTTAATTCCCGTTTTCTCGTCCATATTCCCTTCTTCGTGCTCTATACTCTATGCTTATCTGTTCCTTATGCGCTGCCTATCACAATTTCCCTGTTCTCGTTCCGTACGCTAGCTCCCTCTCTTTATCCCCACGGTATTCAATTCCCTAGCCCCCCTTCCACTCCCTCCGCCTCCCTCTTCTACCTATCAATCTGCTGACTCACCCAGCTGTCACTTTTCCCTGCTCTCTCTCACTCTCTCACTGCATTCTTACACTCTCTCTCCTTGCACTCGTTCCGTACCTATCCTCCTTGCATCCCTCTCACCCTTATTCCACTCTTAACACTCTTTTTCTTTTCTAATTTACCTCTCTCACTTTCACCTCAACTGTCACCGTTAACACCGGAAACGGAAGTCTATAAATAAATAAGTATATTTTGTTGAAAAATGTCCCACACTTCCCAAATTTATTTATTTATTTTGTTATGTATTTATTGAATTAATTTTTACTAAATATTGATTTTTATTACAGATCATGCATTCACGTATGAAAGTCCGAGTTTAAGGTTTCCTTTCAAACGTTGAATTGGATAATGGATTATATATAAATATATATAATATACATAATGTTGGGATATGCATGTAATACAAAAATGTATTGTACCTTTTTTTTTCTTTTTTTTGGTTCGCTGGGGAAACCTTTTATAGGTACCCATGCCTCCGGGATGAGAACATGGGTTATGTGGGACTCATTCTGCTTATCTCAGGGGGAACCGAGGTTTTCCCCGTGATAAGACACAGAATGTTACCGCACTAAAACCACAGCGGGTGTCCTCGGGCGTTGGTTGGGGGGCGCCCGGGGTGCTGGTATCCCATGCCGTCCGGACGCCCCCCCGCCTAGCCTTCTCCGGGGAGATGCCTTAACCTTGCGGCCAAGACACCTCCTCGTCCGCCATCGTGCGAATGCTTCCCGGTTGTGACGCGGAGCGGACACCGGCTCCACGTCACGCCTTCCCATTGGTGTTGGGGGGGGCGGGGTCGGGGCTCGAGTATTCCCGCTCGAGCCCCGCCCCCCCCCGCCCTCCGGCCGCGGCCCCTTCCGCTCCCCACTGGGAGCAGCAGATCCAACCGCCAACCGGAGGGCCCTCAGGATTCAGGCGGCTCCCCAGGGCTTACGCCGTGGGAATCCGCCCTTGTCCCTCCCTCGAGGTCTCCGGGGGCAGAGCGCCGGACTTAAGCGTCCAGCACTCCCTCCCGGTGACCTCATCCCACCCCAGTATCGTCTAGGGCGGGACGGGGCCCGGCCCTCCCCTGGCCCCCACCACAGCGACCTCTTCGCCTGGGCAGCCAGGAGGGGTCGTCCCTCTCCTCCCGGGACTCAAGGGAGAGAACAAGTCTCCCCCTTCTCCCGCTCTTTTCCCTCTCCCTTTCCGTCTCCTCCTTCTGCGACATGACTTTTTCGCTGAAGGAGGAGACCGCCCTCCATTTCTGCTCGTCTCCCAACATTTTACCCACCAGGGTGGGCAGGGACAAGTCCCCACCCACCACCGCCGCCAGTTCCGCCCTCTCCCCCGCCCATCCTGGGCACTCCTCCAGAGTGTGCTGGGCCGTATCGCAATCATAGTCGCAGAACCAGCACACCCTAGACTTCTCCTTGCCGATTCGGCACAGGTACTCACCGAAGCAACCATGTCCGGTGAGCACCTGCGCCATTCTGTACGACACACCTCCTTGAGATCTGTCCAGCCAGTGGACGAGATGAAGCCTTATGGCCTCGATGGTCCTCTGGCCGGGCAAGCTGGGATCCTCCAGCATGCCCCGCCATCTTTCTATGAGGACACGTCGGGCCTGCCCCCTCACTGTACGCCTGATATCGTCTGTGACGAGAACTCCCGCCCGCTGCAGCTCCTTTACCCTGGTATATACCTCAGAGTACATGCGGGCTAGGAGTTCCGCCGGGGGCACTCCTGAGAGCACCCCCACCGCCGTCCAGCTCACTGTCCGGTACCCCCTGCATATGCGGTTAGCCACCCGACGCTGTAGCTGTCTCAAAGCATCGCGCAGACGCCGAGTGGCCACCACCTTTTCCGCCCATATGGGGGCACCGTACATAAGCATGGCGTGTACAGTACCAGCGTACAGTCGGCGAACTTTTTCCGCGGGTCCCCCAAGGTTAGGTAAGAGGCGGCTCAGTGCCATGGCCGCCCTCTCCACCCTGGGGGAGATTTGCCGGAAATGCTCGCCGAACGTCCACCGACTGTCCAGGTGGAGGCCCAGGTACTTCAGATGGGCCCCCACCTCGACCGGGGTGTCGACAACTCGTATTCGGGCTCTTGGTGGCGCCCCATGTCTTCTGTTGTGGAAAAAGGTTGCCTCCGTTTTATGGGGCGCCACCTTAAGCCCTACCGCCCGAATGGTGTTTACCACCGTCCCAGTAGCCAAGTTGGCCTTGGCTATAGCTTCCCCCCAGTTTCTCTCTCCGGCCAGGATCAAAGTGTCGTCTGCATAGCAGACGACATGACAGCCGGAAGGGAGGGCAGTCCGCAGGACCACGTCGTACGTGATGTTCCACAGGAGCGGTCCTAACACGGACCCCTGCGGAACTCCACATTCTACGTTCCGTCCTTTCCGCGTCCCGGTCGTAGTAGGTCACCTTCCTGTCCCGGAAGTAGTCCCGAACCATCGCTATCAGGTAGGGGGGCACCTGGTGGTATTCCAGCGCCGCCCCTACCCGACGCCAGGACAGGGTGTTGAAAACATTAGATATATCTAATGATACTACCAGCAACACCCCGCCTTCCTCCATGACGGATTCCGCGATCGAGCGCACTCTCTTGACTGCGTCAATTGTAGATCGCCCGACCCGGAACCCGTACTGATCTTCATCGAGGTTCGGGCCCTCCCGGGCCAAATGCCGGACGATGCGGTCGCAAATAATCCTCTCTAGGATTTTGCCTCGTCCAGAAGGCATATCGGCCGGTACGCAGAGGGTTTGTCCCGCAGTTTGCCCTCTTTAGGAAGGAGGACTATATTTGCCTCCTTCCATACCGGGGGGAATTTCCCCTTCCTGAGGCATGAGGTATACAGGTCCCTCATCTCATCCTAGAGATCCTTGTGAGCAAGGCGCCATGTCCGTCCCGGGACGCCGTCAGGTCCCGGCGCTTTCGCGCTCTTGATTTTCCTGACGGCATCCCTCAGCTCTCCTCTCGAGACATGCATCAGCTCCTCGTCCCATTCCACTTCTCTTTCAGGAATCGGGTCATCGTACCCATCCTCCATTTCCGGAAACAGAGTATCGATGACCTTCAAAATGTATTGTACCTGCTCTTAGTGCACACTGTAAAAAATTTAATATATTACATAAAAATATGTTAATTACATAAATAATAAGTATAAAATTGATATATTTTCATTATTTATCGTGTAAATTTACACTTATCATTTATGTACTTTTACATATTTTTATGTAATACATTACTTTTTTTAAAGTGTATAATAAAAATGAGTATGTGTATATATGTATGTGTTGCCACTAATTGTAAGTAGTTGCAATGCAAGACAAACATAATCAAGTAAGTTATTAAAATACAAGATAAAAGTAAGTTTCATGAACAAATATGTAAATATCAAATTAGTAATATAATAGTACCATAAAATATTACAATTGTATATAATACATTAAAATTTTAAAATTATGAAAATTATAAATATATAATATACAAATATGAATAAATTTGCATAAAATATAATTACACGTAATATAGTTTAGGAAAAATATTGTTTGTATTAAAACATTTTTATTTTTATTTTTATATTTATATTATAGAAAATATTCTCCTTCTCTTGTTATTAAAAATATAATTATGCTTTAACAGATAATTAATATTTATTTTTGCTCTTAACTTTAATGAATGTCACAAATGTATTTTTATTGTGGCTTTAATATATTTTTATTGTCATCTTAAAAGAATAAATTTATAAATTCATCAATTTTTTATTCATTCTATCTTTATCTCTAATTTTTTTGTATTCTTTAATATTAATATACATATAAATGTATGTATATATGTGTGTGTGTGTGTGTGTGTGTGTACACATGTATATTAATATATACAGGGTGTTTCAGACCACCCGTACCACCCATGTAAAAACTAGAGAAGTGGTTATTTCAAAAAAGTAAAAACATTTTCTTTATAAATCGGGTGCGCTCTATCGAATGGTGATATTTTCAACTTCTGGTTCCGGCCGGAAATAGGCGATTCAGACCGGAAGTGCATTTTTTTAAATGGAACATGGTATTTTTTATTGCAGATTCGGATTCTATGCGAAAAAATATGAAACTTTTGTACGAAACATTTTTTCGAAAAATGTCATTTATGTCTTTCAAACAACCTTCAAAATGTGTGTTGGCAAAAATAACGTTTTTGCATTATCTGCTCTCGGCATAACCCAGGATCTACGACGAGGACGTGGCAGATATCAGATCCCGTGTGTTTGTGTGTTTGTGTGTGTGTGTGGGTGTGTGCGTGCGCGCGTGCACCTCGTAGGGATAAGGACCCTGTGGTTCGTCGCTTCCACAGTAGTTAACGACTCCAAACCCTCCCTACGGTGTGTGTGTGTGTATTGTGTGGGTGTTGTGTGTGTGTGGGTGTGTGTGTGTGTGGGTGTGTGTGTGTGTCTGTGTGTATGTGTGGGTGTGTGTGTGTGGGTGTGTGTGTGTCTGTGTGTATGTGTGGGTGTGTGTGTGTGGGTGTGTGTGGGTGTGTGTGTGTGGGTGGGTGGATGTTGGTGTGTGTGGGTGTGTGTGGGTGAGTAGCTGTGTGCGTGCGCTGATATGGCTAGATGTGATTAGGCCTGATGTTCGAAATGTCCACCGTTTGCTTGAATGCAATTAAGTACTCTCTTTTCGAAATCATTTGTAGCATGAAAAATTTCATCAGCATCTAGAGAGCCAATAGCGTCAAGTATTTTACGAATCATATCATTTCTTGTCGTAGGGCGTTCGCGGTATACCAGATCTTTTACTCTTCCCCACAAATAGTAGTCGAGAACAGTTAGATCCGGTGATCGTGGTGGCCAATTATGTGGGCATATTTGCCTATCCATTTATCTGGAAACATGTCGTTTAGTCGTTCACGGGCAACTCTAGATGTATGCGCTGGGCACCCATCTTGCTGAAAAAACATGTTTAGGCGTAATTGTAGAGGAATATCTTCAAGTAAAGGTGGAAGATCATTTTCGAGGAAATTAGCGTACCGAACACCGTTTAGATTTCCTTCAAAGAAAAACGGTCCAACAATATGTTTTTCAACAATTCCGCACCAAACGTTGATTTTCCAAATATGTTGATGGTCTATTTCTCGAAACCAATGAGGATTCCCTTGTGCCCAGTAACGACAGTTCCAAGTATTTACAGAGCCGTCACTCGTAAATGTGCTTTCATCAGAAAATTTTATTTTCTAATGAAAGTTTCGCGGTTGTTGGCGTATCCAGTTGCAAAATTCGAGTCTGTTTCTAAAATCGGCAATCGTCAATGCTTGATGCAGAGTCATTCTGTACGAATGCAGCTTGTTTTCATGATAAATTCGCCAAATTGTACTACGACTAACACCAGATTCTTGTTCTACACGCTTTAAGGATTCATGGGGATGCAATTGAGCGAATACAAGAATTTCTGGCGTTCTTTCGTCCCTAACTTGACGTCGAATTTGTCTACCTTTATTATGATCAGGTTGAATAATACCTTTATTAGTAATTCGCTTAGACAAACGAGAAAAAACATTGTGCGAATTAGAAGTGCGATCTGGGTATCTTTCTTGCCACAACCTCGCAGCTGCTCTAAATTGACCACCACATTCACCTAAAATAAGCATCATATCTAAAGCTTCTGCGTTTGAATAGGACACGGTCAATGAGAATTTTGTTACACTATTTATTTTCTGATGAAAGTTTTGCGGTTGTTGACGTATCCAATTGTACTTTGCTTTGTACTTTGCTATGTAGGGCGAACGCCCTACGACAAGAGATGATATGATTCGTAGAATATGTGACGCTATTGGTTCTCTAGATGCTGATGAAATTTTTTATGCTACAAATGATTTCGAAAAGAGAGTACTTAATTGCATTCAACCAAACGGTGGACATTTCGAACATCAGGCCTAATCACATCTAGCCATATCAGCGCACGCACACCCACACACACTCACACACACCCACACACACCCACACACACCAACACACACCCACCCACCCACCCACACCCCCCCCCCCCACACACACACACATACACACATACACACAGACACACACACAACACACACACACCCACACACACACACCTCCTCCCACACACACACACACACAACACCCACACAACACACACACACACCGTAGGGAGGGTTTGGAGGCGTTAACTACTGTGGAAGCGACGAACCACAGGGTCCTTATCCCTACGAGGTGCGCGCGCGCACGCACACACCCACACACACACACAAACACACAAACACACGGGATCTGATATCTGCCACGTCCTCGTCGTAGATCCTGGGTTATGCCGAGAGCAGATAATGCAAAAACGTTATTTTTGCCAACACACATTTTGAAGGTTGTTTGAAAGACATAAATGACATTTTTTGAAAAAATGTTTTGCACAAAAATTTCATATTTTTTCGCATAGAATCCTAATCTGCAATAAAAAAATACCATGTTCCATTTAAAAAAATGCACTTCCGGTCTGAATCGCCTATTTCCGGCCGGAACCAGAAGTTGAAAATGTCACCATTCGATAGAGCGCACCCGATTTATAAAGAAAATGTTTTTACTTTTTTGAAATAACCACTTCTCTAGTTTTTAAATGGGTGGTACGGGTGGTCTGAAACACCCTGTATATATATATATATATATATATATATATATATATATATACGAGGGTGGTTTGAAAAGTCCGTGCAAAGTCAGAGAGATGGCACCACTGGTGCGTATCAGGGTTATTTTTAGTTAGTAGCATCTTTTGGAAGAACACACCATGTTTCAGCCAGATCGGTCTATTTCTCTGTGTTTGGCGTTCGTTTGAATCGAGAAAGTCGAATGATTTCCAAAAAATGGATGAAAGAGAATTTCGTGTGTTGATAAAACATTACTTTATGAAAGGCAAATCGCCTCAGAAGACTAAGGAGAAGCTTGATAAACATTATGGTGAATCTGCACCTTCGATTAGAACAGTTTATAAGTGGTTTCAAAATTTTCGGAGTGGCCATATAAGCACAAGTGACGCTGAACGTTCTGGACGCCCAGTACTCTGCGTTGATACCACTGCT
>NW_028141663.1:0-20215 GCF_030444845.1 Prenolepis imparis
AAATATACCGAATGTTCAAAATTGATATTAGAGTTAAAAATGTCATTTTTGGGATATTTCAATTTTGTATACGGGTGCTGTTTTGTAATTGCCTGCAGACGTTTGTACCGCTTTTCATTTTGTTCGTATCTATACAGTCATTTTTGAGATATATCAATTCTGCATACGGGTGCTATTTTGTAATTGCCTGCAGACGTTTGTACCGCTTTCCATTTTGTTCATATCTATACAGGTATAAATATATCGAATTTATTGATGTTACAGCTAATAATGAAGAAATTTTAATTCTGTAAACGCTGTTTTGTTACCGTCTGCTGACGTTTGTATTGCTTTCTGTTTTCTTTATACCCTTACAGGTGTAAATATACCGAATGTTCAAAATTGATATTAGAGCTAAAAATGTCATTTTTGGGATGTTTCAATTTTGTATACGGGTGCTGTTTTGTAATTGACTGCAGACGTTTGTACCGCTTTCCATTTTGTTCGTATCTATACAGGTGTAAATATATCGAATTTTGTTAATTGATGTTATAGCTAATAATGTCATTTTATGAGAAATTTTAATTCTGTAAACGCTGTTTTGTTACCGTCTGCAGACGTTTGTATTGCTTTCTATTTCGTTTGTACCTGTAAAGGTACCTTTACAGGTACAAATACATCTAATGTTCAAAATTGATATTAGAGCTAATAATGTCATTTTTGGGATGTTTCAATTTTGTATACGGGTGCTGTTTTGTAATTGACTGCAGACGCTTGTACCGCTTTCCATTTTGTTTGTATCTATACAGTCATTTTTGAGATATATCAATTCTGCATACGGGTGCTATTTTGTAATTGCCTGCAGACGTTTGTACCGCTTTCCATTTTGTTCGTATCTATACAGGTGTAATTATACAGAATTTTTAAAATTGATGTTATAGCTAATAATGTCATTTTATGAGAAATTTTAATTCTGTAAACGCTGTTTTGTTACCGTCTGCAGACGTTTGTATTGCTTTCTGTTTCGTTTGTACCTGTAAAGGTACCTTTACAGGTACAAATATATCGAATATTCAAAATTGATATTAGAGCTAATAATGTCATTTTTGGGATGTTTCAATTTTGTATACGGGTGCTATTTTGTAATTGACTGCAGACACTTGTACCGCTTTCCATTTTGTTCGTATCTATACAGTCATTTTTGAGATATTTCAATTCTGCATACGGGTGCTATTTTGTAATTGCCTGCAGACGTTTGTACCGCTTTCCATTTTGTTCGTATCTATACAGGTGTAAATATATCGAATTTTGTTAATTGATGTTACAGCTAATAATGAAGAAATTTTAATTCTGTAAACGCTGTTTTGTTACCGTCTGCTGACGTTTGTATTGCTTTCTGTTTTCTTTATACCCTTACAGGTGTAAATATACCGAATGTTCAAAATTGATATTAGAGCTAATAATGTCATTTTTGTACCGCTTTTTTGCAAGGTTTTGCGAAGGGTGCTAAGTGCGGACAGTGCCACTAATAATGTCATTTTTGGGATATTTCAATTCTGCATACGGGTGCTGTTTTGTAATTGCCTGCAGACGTTTGTACCGCTTTCCATTTTGTTCGTATCTATACATGTGTAATTATACAGAATTTTTAAAATCGATATTATAGCTAATAATGTCATTTTATGAGAAATTTTAATTCTATAAACGCTGTTTTGTTACCGTCTGCAGACGTTTGTATTGCTTTCTGTTTCGTTTGTACCTGTAAAGGTACCTTTACAGGTACAAATATATCGAATGTTCAAAATTGATATTAGAGCTAATAATGTCATTTTTGGGATGTTTCAATTTTGTATACGGGTGCTGTTTTGTAATTGACTGCAGACACTTGTACCGCTTTCCATTTTGTTCGTATCTATACAGTCATTTTTGAGATATTTCAATTCTGCATTCGGGTGTTATTTTGTAATTGCCTGCAGACGTTTGTACCGCTTTCCATTTTGTTCATAACTATACAAGTGTAATTATACAGAATTTTTTAAGTTGATGTTACAGCTAATAATGTCATTTTTTGAGAAATTTTAATTCTGTAAACGCCGTTTTGTTACCGTCTGCAGACGTTTGTATTGCTTTCCATTTTGTTTGTACCCTCACAGGTATAAATACATCGAATGTTCAAAATTGATATTAGAGCTAATAATGTCATTTTTGGGATATTTCAATTTTGTATACGTGTGCTGTTTTGTAATTGACTGCAGACGTTTGTACGGCTTTCCATTTTGTTCGTATCTATACAGACATTTTTGAGATATTTCAATTCTGCATACAAGTGCTATTTTGTAATTGCCTGCAGACGTTTGTACCGCTTTCCATTTTGTTCGTATCTATACAGGTGTAAATATATCGAATTTTGTTAATTGATGTTACAGCTAATAATGTCATTTTTTGAGAAATTTTAATTCTGTAAACGCCGTTTTGTTACCGTCTGCAGACGTTTGTATTGCTTTCCGTTTTGTTTGTACCCCTACAGGTATAAATACACCGAATGTTCAAAATTGATATTAGAGCTAATAATGTCATTTTTGGGATATTTCAATTCTGCATACAAGTGCTATTTTGTAATTGCCTGCAGACGTTTGTACCGCTTTCCATTTTGTTCGTATCTATACAGGTGTAATTATACAGAATTTTTAAAATTGATGTTATAGCTAATAATGTCATTTTATGAGAAATTTTAATTCTGTAAACGCTGTTTTGTTACCGTATGCAGACGTTTGTATTGCTTTCTGTTTCGTTTGTATCTGTAAAGGTATCTTTACAGGTACAAATATATCGAATGTTCAAAATTGATATTAGAGCTAATAATGTCATTTTTGGGATGTTTCAATTTTGTATACGGATGCTGTTTTGTAATTGACTGCAGACGCTTGTACCGCTTTCCATTTTGTTCGTATCTATACAGTCATTTTTGAGATATTTCAATTCTGCATACGGGTGCTATTTTGTAATTGCCTGCAGACGTTTGTACCGCTTTCCATTTTGTTCGTATCTATACAGGTGTAAATATATCGAATTTTGTTAATTGATGTTACAGCTAATAATGTCATTTTTTGAGAAATTTTAATTCTGTAAACGCCGTTTTGTTACCGTCTGCAGACGTTTGTATTGCTTTCCGTTTTGTTTGTACCCCTACAGGTATAAATACACCGAATGTTCAAAATTGATATTAGAGCTAATAATGTCATTTTTGGGATATTTCAATTCTGCATACAAGTGCTATTTTGTAATTGCCTGCAGACGTTTGTACCGCTTTCCATTTTGTTCGTATCTATACAGGTGTAATTATACAGAATTTTTAAAATTGATGTTATAGCTAATAATGTCATTTTATGAGTCTGCTGACGTTTGTATTGCTTTCTGTTTCGTTTGTACCTGTAAAGGTACCTTTACACGTACAAATATATCGAATGTTCAAAATTGATATTAGAGCTAATAATGTCATTTTTGGGTTTCAATTTTGTATACGGGTGCTGTTTTGTAATTGACTGCAGACGCTTGTACCGCTTTCCATTTTGTTCGTATCTATACAGTCATTTTTGAGATATTTCAATTCTGCATACGGGTGCTGTTTTGTAATTGCCTGCAGACGTTTGTACCGCTTTCCATTTTGTTCGTATCTATACAGGTGTAATTATACAGAATATTTAAAATTGATGTTATAGCTAATAATGTCATTTTATGAGAAATTTTAATTCTGTAAACGCTTGTTACCGTCTGCTGACGTTTGTATTGCTTTCTGTTTTCTTTATACCCTTACAGGTGTAAATATACCGAATGTTCAAAATTGATATTAGAGCTAATAATGTCATTTTTGGGATATTTCAATTTTGTATACGGGTGCTGTTTTGTAATTGCCTGCAGACGTTTGTACCGCTTTTCATTTTGTTCGTATCTATACAGTCATTTTTGAGATATATCAATTCTGCATACGGGTGCTATTTTGTAATTGCCTGCAGACGTTTGTACCGCTTTCCATTTTGTTCATATCTATACAGGTATAAATATATCGAATTTATTGATGTTACAGCTAATAATGAAGAAATTTTAATTCTGTAAACGCTGTTTTATTACCGTCTGCTGACGTTTGTATTGCTTTCTGTTTTCTTTATACCCTTACAGGTGTAAATATACCGAATGTTCAAAATTGATGTTAGAGCTAAAAATGTCATTTTTGGGATATTTCAATTTTGTATACGGGTGCTGTTTTGTAATTGCCTGCAGACGTTTGTACCGCTTTCCATTTTGTTCGTAACTATACAGGTGTAATTATACAGAATTTTTTAAGTTGATGTTACAGCTAATAATGTCATTTTTTGAGAAATTTTAATTCTGTAAACGCTGTTTTGTTACCGTCTGCAGACGTTTGTATTGCTTTCTGTTTTCTTTATACCCTTACAGGTGTAAATATACCGATTGTTCAAAATTGATATTAGAGCTAATAATGTCATTTTTGTACCGCTTTTTTGCAAGGTTTTGCGAAGGGTGCGGACAGTGCCACTAATAATGTCATTTTTGGGATATTTCAATTCTGCATACGGGTGCTGTTTTGTAATTGCCTGCAGATGTTTGTACCGCTTTCCATTTTGTTCGTATCTATACAGTGTAATTATACAGAATTTTTAAAATTGATTATAGCTAATAATGTCATTTTATGAGAAATTTTAATTCTGTAAACGCTGTTTTGTTACCGTCTGCTGACGTTTGTATTGCTTTCTGTTTTCTTTATACCCTTACAGGTGTAAATATACCGAATGTTCAAAATTGATATTAGAGCTAATAATGTCATTTTTGGGATATTTCAATTTTATATACGGGTGCCGTTTTGTAATTGCCTGCAGACGTTTGTACCGCTTTCCGTTTCGTTTGTACCCCTACAGGTGTAAATACACCGAGTTTTAAAAATTGATGTTACAGCTAATAATGTCATTTTATGAGAAATTTTAATTCTGTAAACGCTGTTTTGTTACCGTCTGCAGACGTTTGTATTGCTTTCTGTTTCGTTTGTACCTGTAAAGGTACCTTTACAGGTACAAATATATCGAATGTTCAAAATTGATATTAGAGCTAATAATGTCATTTTTGGGATATTTCAATTTTCTATACGGGTGCCGTTTTATAATTGCCTGCAGACGTTTGTACCGCTTTCCGTTTAATTTGTACCACTACAGGTGTAAATATACCGAATGTTCAAAATTGATATTAGAGCTAATAATGTCATTTTTGGGATATTTCAATTTTGTATACGGGTGCTGTTTTGTAATTGCCTGCAGACGTTTGTATTGCTTTCCATTTTGTTCGTATCTATACAGGTGTAATTATACAGAATTTTTAAAATTGATGTTATAGCTAATAATGTCATTTTATGAGAAATTTTAATTCTGTAAAAGCTGTTTTGTTACCGTCTGCAGACGTTTGTATTGCTTTCTGTTTTCTTTATACCCTTACAGGTGTAAATATACCGAATGTTCAAAATTGATATTAGAGCTAAAAATGTCATTTTTGGGATATTTCAATTTTGTATACGGGTGCTGTTTTGTAATTGCCTGCAGACGTTTGTACCGCTTTCCATTTTGTTCGTAACTATACAGGTGTAATTATACAGAATTTTTTAAGTTGATGTTACAGCTAATAATGTCATTTTTTGAGAAATTTTAATTCTATAAACGCTGTTTTGTTACCATCTGCAGACGTTTGTATTGCTTTCCGTTTTGTTTGTACCCCTACAGGTATAAATACACCGAGTTTTAAAAATTGATGTTACAGCTAATAGTGTCATTTTTAAGATATTTTTATTCTGTAACGAATGTTGTTTTGTAATCGTCTGCAGACGTTTGTACCGCTTTCCATTTTGTTCGTATCTATACAGGTGTAATTATACAGAATTTTTAAAATTGATGTTATAGCTAATAATGTCATTTTATGAGAAATTTTAATTCTGTAAACGCTTGTTACCGTCTGCTGACGTTTGTATTGCTTTCTGTTTTCTTTATACCCTTACAGGTGTAAATATACCGAATGTTCAAAATTGATATTAGAGCTAAAAATGTCATTTTTGGGATATTTCAATTTCGTATACGGGTGCTGTTTTGTAATTGCCTGCAGACGTTTGTACCGCTTTTCATTTTGTTCGTATCTATACAGTCATTTTTGAGATATATCAATTCTGCATACGGGTGCTATTTTGTAATTGCCTGCAGACGTTTGTACCGCTTTCCATTTTGTTCATATCTATACAGGTATAAATATATCGAATTTATTGATGTTACAGCTAATAATGAAAAAATTTTAATTCTGTAAACGCTGTTTTGTTACCGTCTGCTGACGTTTGTATTGCTTTCTGTTTTCTTTATACCCTTACAGGTGTAAATATACCGAATGTTCAAAATTGATGTTAGAGCTAAAAATGTCATTTTTGGGATATTTCAATTTTGTATACGGGTGCTGTTTTGTAATTGCCTGCAGACGTTTGTACCGCTTTCCATTTTGTTCGTAACTATACAGGTGTAATTATACAGAATTTTTTAAGTTGATGTTACAGCTAATAATGTCATTTTTTGAGAAATTTTAATTTTGTAAACGCTGTTTTGTTACCGTCTGCAGACATTTGTATTGCTTTCTGTTTTCTTTATACCCTTACAGGTGTAAATATATCGATTGTTCAAAATTGATATTAGAGCTAATAATGTCATTTTTGTACCGCTTTTTTGCAAGGTTTTGCGAAGGGTGCGGACAGTGCCACACAGTGCCACTAATAATGTCATTTTTGGGATATTTCAATTCTGCATACGGGTGCTGTTTTGTAATTGCCTGCAGATGTTTGTACCGCTTTCCATTTTGTTCGTATCTATACAGTGTAATTATACAGAATTTTTAAAATTGATTATAGCTAATAATGTCATTTTATGAGAAATTTTAATTCTGTAAACGCTGTTTTGTTACCGTCTGCTGACGTTTGTATTGCTTTCTGTTTTCTTTATACCCTTACAGGTGTAAATATACCGAATGTTCAAAATTGATATGAGAGCTAATAATGTCATTTTTGGGATATTTCAATTTTGTATACGGGTGCCGTTTTGTAATTGCCTGCAGACGTTTGTACCGCTTTCCGTTTCGTTTGTACCCCTACAGGTGTAAATACACCGAGTTTTAAAAATTGATGTTACAGCTAATAATATCATTTTATGAGAAATTTTAATTCTGTAAACGCTGTTTTGTTACCGTCTGCAGACGTTTGTATTGCTTTCTGTTTCGTTTGTACCTGTAAAGGTACCTTTACAGGTACAAATATATCGAATGTTCAAAATTGATATTAGAGCTAATAATGTCATTTTTGGGATATTTCAATTTTCTATACGGGTGCCGTTTTATAATTGCCTGCAGACGTTTGTACCGCTTTCCGTTTAATTTGTACCACTACAGGTGTAAATATACCGAATGTTCAAAATTGATATTAGAGCTAATAATGTCATTTTTGGGATATTTCAATTTTGTATACGGGTGCTGTTTTGTAATTGCCTGCAGACGTTTATATTGCTTTCCATTTTGTTCGTATCTATACAGGTGTAATTATACAGAATTTTTAAAATTGATGTTATAGCTAATAATGTCATTTTATGAGAAATTTTAATTCTGTAAAAGCTGTTTTGTTACCGTCTGCAGACGTTTGTATTGCTTTCTGTTTTCTTTATACCCTTACAGGTGTAAATATACCGAATGTTCAAAATTGATATTAGAGCTAATAATGTTATTTTTGGGATGTTTCAATTTTGTATACGGGTGCTGTTTTGTTACCGTCTGCAGACGTTTGTATTGCTTTCTGTTTCGTTTGTACCTGTAAAGGTACCTTTACAGGTACTACCGCTTTCCATTTTGTTTGTATCTATACAGTCATTTTTGAGATATATCAATTCTGCATACGGGTGCTGTTTTGTAATTGCCTGCAGACGTTTGTATTGCTTTCCATTTTGTTCGTATCTATACAGGTGTAATTATACAGAATTTTTAAAATTGATGTTATAGCTAATAATGTCATTTTATGAGAAATTTTAATTCTGTAAAAGCTGTTTTGTTACCGTCTGCAGACGTTTGTATTGCTTTCTGTTTTCTTTATACCCTTACAGGTGTAAATATACCGAATGTTCAAAATTGATATTAGAGCTAAAAATGTCATTTTTGGGATATTTCAATTTTGTATACGGGTGCTGTTTTGTAATTGCCTGCAGACGTTTGTACCGCTTTCCATTTTGTTCGTAACTATACAGGTGTAATTATACAGAATTTTTTAAGTTGATGTTACAGCTAATAATGTCATTTTTTGAGAAATTTTAATTCTATAAACGCTGTTTTGTTACCATCTGCAGACGTTTGTATTGCTTTCCGTTTTGTTTGTACCCCTACAGGTATAAATACACCGAGTTTTAAAAATTGATGTTACAGCTAATAGTGTCATTTTTAAGATATTTTTATTCTGTAACGAATGTTGTTTTGTAATCGTCTGCAGACGTTTGTACCGCTTTCCATTTTGTTCGTATCTATACAGGTGTAATTATACAGAATTTTTAAAATTGATGTTATAGCTAATAATGTCATTTTATGAGAAATTTTAATTCTGTAAACGCTTGTTACCGTCTGCTGACGTTTGTATTGCTTTCTGTTTTCTTTATACCCTTACAGGTGTAAATATACCGAATGTTCAAAATTGATATTAGAGCTAAAAATGTCATTTTTGGGATATTTCAATTTTGTATACGGGTGCTGTTTTGTAATTGCCTGCAGACGTTTGTACCGCTTTTCATTTTGTTCGTATCTATACAGTCATTTTTGAGATATATCAATTCTGCATACGGGTGCTATTTTGTAATTGCCTGCAGACGTTTGTACCGCTTTCCATTTTGTTCATATCTATACAGGTATAAATATATCGAATTTATTGATGTTACAGCTAATAATGAAGAAATTTTAATTCTGTAAACGCTGTTTTGTTACCGTCTGCTGACGTTTGTATTGCTTTCTGTTTTCTTTATACCCTTACAGGTGTAAATATACCGAATGTTCAAAATTGATGTTAGAGCTAAAAATGTCATTTTTGGGATATTTCAATTTTGTATACGGGTGCTGTTTTGTAATTGCCTGCAGACGTTTGTACCGCTTTCCATTTTGTTCGTAACTATACAGGTGTAATTATACAGAATTTTTTAAGTTGATGTTACAGCTAATAATGTCATTTTTTGAGAAATTTTAATTTTGTAAACGCTGTTTTGTTACCGTCTGCAGACGTTTGTATTGCTTTCTGTTTTCTTTATACCCTTACAGGTGTAAATATATCGATTGTTCAAAATTGATATTAGAGCTAATAATGTCATTTTTGTACCGCTTTTTTGCAAGGTTTTGCGAAGGGTGCGGACAGTGCCACTAATAATGTCATTTTTGGGATATTTCAATTCTGCATACGGGTGCTGTTTTGTAATTGCCTGCAGATGTTTGTACCGCTTTCCATTTTGTTCGTATCTATACAGTGTAATTATACAGAATTTTTAAAATTGATTATAGCTAATAATGTCATTTTATGAGAAATTTTAATTCTGTAAACGCTGTTTTGTTACCGTCTGCTGACGTTTGTATTGCTTTCTGTTTTCTTTATACCCTTACAGGTGTAAATATACCGAATGTTCAAAATTGATATGAGAGCTAATAATGTCATTTTTGGGATATTTCAATTTTGTATACGGGTGCCGTTTTGTAATTGCCTGCAGACGTTTGTACCGCTTTCCGTTTCGTTTGTACCCCTACAGGTGTAAATACACCGAGTTTTAAAAATTGATGTTACAGCTAATAATATCATTTTATGAGAAATTTTAATTCTGTAAACGCTGTTTTGTTACCGTCTGCAGACGTTTGTATTGCTTTCTGTTTCGTTTGTACCTGTAAAGGTACCTTTACAGGTACAAATATATCGAATGTTCAAAATTGATATTAGAGCTAATAATGTCATTTTTGGGATATTTCAATTTTCTATACGGGTGCCGTTTTATAATTGCCTGCAGACGTTTGTACCGCTTTCCGTTTAATTTGTACCACTACAGGTGTAAATATACCGAATGTTCAAAATTGATATTAGAGCTAATAATGTCATTTTTGGGATATTTCAATTTTGTATACGGGTGCTGTTTTGTAATTGCCTGCAGACGTTTATATTGCTTTCCATTTTGTTCGTATCTATACAGGTGTAATTATACAGAATTTTTAAAATTGATGTTATAGCTAATAATGTCATTTTATGAGAAATTTTAATTCTGTAAAAGCTGTTTTGTTACCGTCTGCAGACGTTTGTATTGCTTTCTGTTTTCTTTATACCCTTACAGGTGTAAATATACCGAATGTTCAAAATTGATATTAGAGCTAAAAATGTCATTTTTGGGATGTTTCAATTTTGTATACGGGTGCTGTTTTGTAATTGCCTGCAGACGTTTGTACCGCTTTCCATTTTGTTCGTATCTATACATGTGTAATTATACAGAATTTTTAAAATTGATATTAGAGCTAATAATGTTATTTTTGGGATATTTCAATTTTGTATACGGGTGCTGTTTTGTTACCGTCTGCAGACGTTTGTATTGCTTTCTGTTTCGTTTGTACCTGTAAAGGTACCTTTACAGGTACAAATATATCGAATGTTCAAAATTGATATTAGAGCTAATAATGTCATTTTTGGGATGTTTCAATTTTGTATACGGGTGCTGTTTTGTAATTGACTGCAGACGCTTGTACCGCTTTCCATTTTGTTTGTATCTATACAGTCATTTTTGAGATATATCAATTCTGCATACGGGTGCTATTTTGTAATTGCCTGCAGACGTTTGTACCGCTTTCCATTTTGTTCGTATCTATACAGGTGTAATTATACAGAATTTTTAAAATTGATGTTATAGCTAATAATGTCATTTTATGAGAAATTTTAATTCTGTAAACACTGTTTTGTTACCGTCTGCAGACGTTTGTATTGCTTTCTGTTTCGTTTGTACCTGTAAAGGTACCTTTACAGGTACAAATATATCGAATGTTCAAAATTGATATTAGAGCTAATAATGTCATTTTTGGGATGTTTCAATTTTGTATACGGGTGCTGTTTTGTAATTGACTGCAGAAGTTTGTACCGCTTTCCATTTTGTTCGTAACTATACAGGTGTAATTATACAGAATTTTTTAAGTTGATGTTACAGCTAATAATGTCATTTTTTGAGAAATTTTAATTCTGTAAACGCCGTTTTGTTACCGTCTGCAGACGTTTGTATTGCTTTCCGTTTTGTTTGTACCCCTACAGGTATAAATACATCGAATGTTCAAAATTGATATTAGAGCTAATAATGTCATTTTTGGGATATTTCAATTTTGTATACGGGTGCTGTTTTGTAATTGACTGCAGAGGTTTGTACGGCTTTCCATTTTGTTCGTATCTATACAATCATTTTTGAGATATTTCAATTCTGCATACGGATGCTATTTTGTAATTGCCTGCAGACGTTTGTACCGCTTTCCATTTTGTTCGTAACTATACAGGTGTAATTATACAGAATTTTTTAAGTTGATGTTACAGCTAATAATGTCATTTTTTGAGAAATTTTAATTCTGTAAACGCCGTTTTGTTACCGTCTGCAGACGTTTGTATTGCTTTCCGTTTTGTTTGTACCCCTACAGGTATAAATACACCGAATGTTCAAAATTGATATTAGAGCTAATAATGTCATTTTTGGGATATTTCAATTTTGTATACGGGTGCTGTTTTGTAATTGCCTGCAGACGCTTGTACCGCTTTCCATTTTGTTCGTATCTATACAGTCATTTTTGAGATATTTTAATTCTGCATACGGGTATTATTTTGTAATTGCCTGCAGACGTTTGTACCGCTTTCCATTTTGTTCGTATCTATACAGGTGTAAATATATCGAATTTTGTTAATTGATGTTACAGCTAATAATGAAGAAATTTTAATTCTGTAAACGCTGTTTTGTTACCGTCTGCTGACGTTTGTATTGCTTTCTGTTTTCTTTATACCCTTACAGGTGTAAATATACCGAATGTTCAAAATTGATATTAGAGCTAATAATGTCATTTTTGTACCGCTTTTTTGCAAGGTTTTGTGAAGGGTGCTAAGTGCGGACAGTGCCACTAATAATGTCATTTTTGGGATACTTCAATTCTGCATACGGGTGCTATTTTGTAATTGCTTGCAGACGTTTGTACCGCTTTCCATTTTGTTCGTATCTATACAGGTGTAAATATATCGAATTTTGTTAATTGATGTTACAGCTAATAATGTCATTTTTTGAGAAATTTTAATTCTGTAAACAAGTGCTGTTTTGTTATTGTATGCAGACGTTTGTATTGCTTTCCATTTTGTTTGTTCCCTTACAGGTGTAAATATACCGATTGTTCAAAATTGATATTAGAGCTAATAATGTCATTTTTGGGATATTTCAATTTTCTATACGGGTGCCGTTTTATAATTGCCTGCAGACGTTTGTACCGCTTTCCGTTTAATTTGTACCACTACAGGTGTAAATATACCGAATGTTCAAAATTGATATTAGAGCTAATAATGTCATTTTTTGGATATTTCAATTTTGTATACGGGTGCTGTTTTGTAATTGCCTGCAGACGTTTGCACCGCGTTCCATTTTGTTCGTATCTATACAGGTGTAATTATGCAGAATTTTTAAAATCGATGTTATAGCTAATAATGTCATTTTATGAGAAATTTTAATTCTGTAAACGCTGTTTTGTTACCGTCTGCAGACGTTTGTATTGCTTTTTGTTTCGTTTGTACCTGTAAAGGTACCTTTACAGGTACAAATATATCGAATGTTCAAAATTGATATTAGAGCTAATAATGTCATTTTTGGGATGGTTCAATTTTGTATACGGGTGCTGTTTTGTAATTGACTGCGGACGTTTGTACCGCTTTTCATTTTGTTCGTAACTATACAGGTGTAATTATACAGAATTTTTTAAGTTGATGTTACAGCTAATAATGTCATTTTTTGAGAAATTTTAATTCTGTAAACGCTGTTTTGTTACCGTCTGCAGATGTTTGTATTGCTTTCCGTTTTGTTTGTACCCCTACAGGTATAAATACATCGAATGTTCAAAATTGATATTAGAGCTAATAATGTCATTTTTGGGATATTTCAATTTTGTATACGGGTGCTGTTTTGTAATTGCCTGCAGACGTTTGTACCGCTTTCCATTTTGTTCGTAACTATACAGGTGTAATTATACAGAATTTTTTAAGTTGATGTTACAGCTAATAATGTCATTTTTTGAGAAATTTTAATTCTGTAAACGCTGTTTTGTTACCGTCTGCAGACGTTTGTATTGCTTTCCGTCTTGTTTGCACCCTTACAGGTGTAAATATACCGAATGTTCAAAATTGATATTAGAGCTAATAATGTCATTTTTGGGATATTTCAATTTTGTATACGGGTGCTGTTTTGTAATTGCCTGCAGACGTTTGTACCGCTTTCCATTTTGTTCGTATCTATACAGTCATTTTTGAGATATTTCAATTCTGCATACGGGTGCTATTTTGTAATTGCCTGTAGACGTTTGTACCGCTTTCCATTTTGTTCGTATCTATACAGGTGTAAATATATCGAATTTTGTTAATTGATGTTAGAGCTAATAATGTCATTTTTTGAGAAATTTTAATTCTGTAAACGCCGTTTTGTTACCGTCTGCAGACGTTTGTATTACTTTCCGTTTTGTTTGTACCCCTACAGGTATAAATACACCGAATGTTCAAAATTGATATTAGAGCTAATAATGTCATTTTTGGGATATTTCAATTTTGTATACGGGTGCTGTTTTGTAATTGCCTGCAGACGTTTGTACCGCTTTCCATTTTGTTCGTAACTATACAGATGTAATTATACAGAATTTTTTAAGTTGATGTTACAGCTAATAATGTCATTTTTTGAGAAATTTTAATTCTGTAAACGCTGTTTTGTTACCGTCTGCAGACGTTTGTATTGCTTTCCGTCTTGTTTGCACCCTTACAGGTGTAAATATACCGAATGTTCAAAATTGATATTAGAGCTAATAATGTCATTTTTGGGATATTTCAATTTTCTATACGGGTGCCGTTTTGTAATTGCCTGCAGACGTTTGTACCGCTTTCCGTTTCATTTGTACCACTACAGATGTAAATATACCGAATGTTCAAAATTGATATTAGAGCTAGTAATGTCATTTTTGAGATAATTCAATTTTGTATACGGGTGCTGTTTTGTAATTGCCTGCAGACGTTTGTACCGCTTTCCATTTTGTTCGTATCTATACAGGTGTAATTATACAGAATTTTTAAAATTGATGTTATAGCTAATAATGTCATTTTATGAGAAATTTTAATTCTGTAAATGCTGTTTTGTTACCGTCTGCAGACGTTTGTATTGCTTTCTGTTTCGTTTGTACCTGTAAAGGTATCTTTACAGGTACAAATATATCGAATGTTCAAAATTGATATTAGAGCTAATAATGTCATTTTTGGGATGTTTCAATTTTGTATACGGGTGCTGTTTTGTAATTGACTGCAGATGCTTGTACCGCTTTCCATTTTGTTCGTATCTATACAGGTGTAATTATACAGAATTTTTAAAATTGATGTTATAGCTAATAATGTCATTTTATGAGAAATTTTAATTCTGTAAATGCTGTTTTGTTACCGTCTGCAGACGTTTGTATTGCTTTCTGTTTCGTTTGTACCTGTAAAGGTACCTTTACAGGTACAAACATATCGAATGTTCAAAATTGATATTAGAGCTAATAATGTCATTTTTGGGATGTTTCAATTTTGTATACGGGTGCTGTTTTGTAATTGCCTGCAGACGTTTGTACTGCTTTCCATTTTATTCGTATCTATACAGGCGTAAATATATCGAATTTTGTTAATTGATGTTACAGCTAATAATAAAGAAATTTTTATTCTGTAAACGCTGTTTTGTTACCGTCTGCTGACGTTTGTATTGCTTTCTATTTTCTTTATACCCTTACAGGTGTAAATATACCGAATGTTCAAAATTGATATTAGAGCTAATAATATCATTTTTGGGATATTTCAATTTTGTATACGGGTGCTGTTTTGTAATTGCCTGCAGATGTTTGTACCGCTTTCCATTTTGTTCGTAACCATACAGGTGTAATTATACAGAATTTTTTAAGTTGATGTTACAGCTAATAATGTCATTTTTTGAGAAATTTTAATTCTGTAAACGCTGTTTTGTTACCGTCTGCAGACGTTTGTATTGCTTTCTGTTTCGTTTGTACCTGTAAAGATACCTTTACAGGTACAAATATATCGAATGTTCAAAATTGATATTAGAGCTAATAATGTCATTTTTGGGATATTTCAATTTTGTATACGGGTGCTGTTTTGTAATTGCCTGCAGACGTTTGCACCGCGTTCCATTTTGTTCGTATCTATACAGGTGTAAATATATCGAATTTTGTTAATTGATGATACAGCTAATAATGTCATTTTTTGAGAAATTTTAATTCTGTAAACGCCGTTTTGTTACCGTCTGCAGACGTTTGTATTACTTTCCGTTTTGTTTGTACCCCTACAGGTATAAATACACCGAATGTTCAAAATTGATATTAGAGCTAATAATGTCATTTTTGGGATATTTCAATTTTGTATACGGGTGCTGTTTTGTAATTGCCTGCAGACGTTTGTACCGCTTTCCATTTTGTTCGTAACTATACAGGTGTAATTATACAGAATTTTTTAAGTTGATGTTACAGCTAATAATGTCATTTTTTGAAAAATTTTTATTCTGTAAACGCTGTTTTGTTACCGTCTGCAGACGTTTGTATTGCTTTCCGTCTTGTTTGCACCCTTACAGGTGTAAATATACCGAATGTTCAAAATTGATATTAGAGCTAATAATGTCATTTTTGGGATAATTCAATTTTGTATACGGGTGCTGTTTTGTAATTGCCTGCAGACGTTTGTACCGCTTTCCATTTTGTTCGTATCTATACAGGTGTAATTATACAGAATTTTTAAAATTGATGTTATAGCTAATAATGTCATTTTATGAGAAATTTTAATTCTGTAAACGCTTGTTACCGTCTGCTGACGTTTGTATTGCTTTTTGTTTTCTTTATACCCTTACAGGTGTAAATATACCGAATGTTCAAAATTTATATTAGAGCTAATAATGTCATTTTTGGGATATTTCAATTTTGTATACGGGTGCTGTTTTGTAATTGCCTGCAGACGTTTGTGACGCTTTCCGTTTCGTTTGTACCCCTACAGGTGTAAATATACCGAATGTTCAAAATTGATATTAGAGCTAATAATGTCATTTTTGGGATATTTCAATTTTGTATACGGGTGCTGTTTTGTTACCATCTGCAGACGTTTGTATTGCTTTCTGTTTCGTTTGTACCTGTAAAGGTACCTTTACAGGTACAAATATATCGAATGTTCAAAATTGATATTAGAGCTAATAATGTCATTTTTGGGATGTTTCAATTTTGTATACGGGTGCTGTTTTGTAATTGCCTGCAGACGTTTGTACCGCTTTCCATTTTGTTCGTATCTATACAGGTGTAATTATACAGAATTTTTAAAATTGATGTTATAGCTAATAATGTCATTTTATGAGAAATTTTAATTCTGTAAACGCTTGTTACCGTCTGCTGACGTTTGTATTGCTTTTTGTTTTCTTTATACCCTTACAGGTGTAAATATACCGAATGTTCAAAGTTTATATTAGAGCTAATAATGTCATTTTTGGGATATTTCAATTTTGTATATGGGTGCTGTTTTGTAATTGCCTGCAGACGTTTGTGACGCTTTCCGTTTCGTTTGTACCCCTACAGGTGTAAATATACCGAATGTTCAAAATTGATATTAGAGCTAATAATGTCATTTTTGGGATATTTCAATTTTGTATACGGGTGCTGTTTTGTTACCGTCTGCAGACGTTTGTATTGCTTTCTGTTTCGTTTGTACCTGTAAAGGTACCTTTACAGGTACAAATATATCCAATGTTCAAAATTGATATTAGAGCTAATAATGTCATTTTTGGGATGTTTCAATTTTGTATACGGGTGCTGTTTTGTAATTGCCTGCAGACGTTTGTACCGCTTTCCATTTTGTTCGTATCTATACATGTGTAATTATACAGAATCTTTAAAATTGATATTAGAGCTAATAATGTTATTTTTGGGATATTTCAATTTTGTATGCGGGTGCTGTTTTGTTACCGTCTGCAGACGTTTGTATTGCTTTCTGTTTCGTTTGTACCTGTAAAGGTACCTTTACAGGTACAAATATATCGAATGTTCAAAATTGATATTAGAGCTAATAATGTCATTTTTGGGATATTTCAATTTTCTATACGGGTGCCGTTTTATAATTGCCTGCAGACGTTTGTACCGCTTTCCGTTTAATTTGTACCACTACAGGTGTAAATATACCGAATGTTCAAAATTGATATTAGAGCTAATAATGTCATTTTTGGGATATTTCAATTTTGTATACGGGTGCTGTTTTGTTACCGTCTGCAGAGGTTTGTATTGCTTTCTGTTTCGTTTGTACCTGTAAAGGTACCTTTACAGGTACAAATATATCGAATGTTCAAAATTGATATTAGAGCTAATAATGTCATTTTTGGGATATTTCAATTTTGTATATGGGTGCTGTTTTGTAATTGCCTGCAGACGTTTGCACCGCGTTCCATTTTGTTCGTATCTATACAGGTGTAATTATACAGAATTTTTAAAATCGATGTTATAGCTAATAATGTCATTTTATGAGAAATTTTAATTCTGTAAACGCTGTTTTGTTACCGTCTGCAGACGTTTGTATTGCTTTCTGTTTCGTTTGTACCTGTAAAGGTACCTTTACAGGTACAAATATATCGAATGTTCAAAATTGATATTAGAGCTAATAATGTCATTTTTGGGATGGTTCAATTTTGTATACGGGTGCTGTTTTGTAATTGACTGCAGACGTTTGTACCGCTTTCCATTTTGTTCGTAACTATACAGGTGTAATTATACAGAATTTTTTAAGTTGATGTTACAGCTAATAATGTCATTTTTTGAGAAATTTTAATTCTGTAAACGCTGTTTTGTTACCGTCTGCAGACGTTTGTATTGCTTTCCGTTTTGTTTGTACCCCTACAGGTATAAATACATCGAATGTTCAAAATTGATATTAGAGCTAATAATGTCATTTTTGGGATATTTCAATTTTGTATACGGGTGCTGTTTTGTAATTGACTGCAGACGTTTGTACGGCTTTCCATTTTGTTCGTATCTATACAGTCATTTTTGAGATATTTCAATTCTGCATACGGGTGCTATTTTGTAATTGCCTGCAGACGTTTGTACCGCTTTCCATTTTGTTCGTATCTATACAGGTGTAAATATATCGAATTTTGTTAATTGATGTTACAGCTAATAATGTCATTTTTTGAGAAATTTTAATTCTGTAAACGCCGTTTTGTTACCGTCTGCAGACGTTTGTATTACTTTCCGTTTTGTTTGTACCCCTACAGGTATAAATACACCGAATGTTCAAAATTGATATTAGAGCTAATAATGTCATTTTTGGGATATTTCAATTTTGTATACGGGTGCTGTTTTGTAATTGCCTGTAGACGTTTGTACCGCTTTCCATTTTGTTCGTATCTATACAGTCATTTTTGAGATATTTCAATTCTGCATACGGGTATTATTTTGTAATTGCCTGCAGACGTTTGTACCGCTTTCCATTTTGTTCGTATTTATACAGGTGTAAATATATCGAATTTTGTTAATTGATGTTACAGCTAATAATGAAGAAATTTTAAATCTAACGTAAACGCTGTTTTGTTACCGTCTGCTGACGTTTGTATTGCTTTCTGTTTTCTTTATACCCTTACAGGTGTAAATATACCGAATGTTCAAAATTTATATTAGAGCTAATAATGTCATTTTTGGGATATTTCAATTTTGTATACGGGTGCTGTTTTGTAATTGCCTGCAGATGTTTGTGACGCTTTCCGTTTCGTTTGTACCCCTACAGGTGTAAATATACCGAATGTTCAAAATTGATATTAGAGCTAATAATGTCATTTTTGGGATATTTCAATTTTGTATACGGGTGCTGTTTTGTAATTGCCTGCAGACGTTTGTGACGCTTTCCGTTTCGTTTGTACCCCTACAGGTGTAAATATATCGAATGTTCAAAATTGATATTAGAGCTAATAATGTCATTTTTGGGATATTTCAATTCTGCATACGGGTGCTATTTTGTAATTGCCTGCAGACGTTTGTACCGCTTTCCATTTTGTTCGTATCTATGCAGGTGTAATTATACAGAATTTTTAAAATTGATGTTATAGCTAATAATGTCATTTTATGAGAAATTTTAATTCTGTAAACGCTTGTTATCGTCTGCTGACGTTTGTATTGCTTTTTGTTTTCTTTATACCCTTACAGGTGTAAATATACCGAATGTTCAAAATTTATATTAGAGCTAATAATGTCATTTTTGGGATATTTCAATTTTGTATACGGATGCTGTTTTGTTACCGTCTGCAGACGTTTGTATTGCTTTCTGTTTCGTTTGTACCTGTAAAGGTACCTTTAGAGGTACAAATATATCGAATGTTCAAAATTGATATTAGAGCTAATAATGTCATTTTTGGGATGTTTCAATTTTGTATACGGGTGCTGTTTTGTAATTGCCTGCAGACGTTTGAACCGCTTTCCATTTTGTTCGTATCTATACATGTGTAATTATACAGAATTTTTAAAATTGATATTAGAGCTAATAATGTTATTTTTGGGATATTTCAATTTTGTATACGGGTGCTGTTTTGTTACCGTCTGCAGACGTTTGTATTGCTTTCTGTTTCGTTTGTACCTGTAAAGGTACCTTTACAGGTACAAATATATCGAATGTTCAAAATTGATATTAGAGCTAATAATGTCATTTTTGGGATATTTCAATTTTCTATACGGGTGCCGTTTTATAATTGCCTGCAGACGTTTGTACCGCTTTCCGTTTAATTTGTACCACTACAGGTGTAAATATACCGAATGTTCAAAATTGATATTAGAGCTAATAATGTCATTTTTGGGATATTTCAATTTTGTATACGGGTGCTGTTTTGTTACCGTCTGC
>NW_028141664.1:0-20137 GCF_030444845.1 Prenolepis imparis
AACCTAACCTAACCTAACCTAACCTAACCTAACCTAACCTAACCTAACCTAACCTAACCTAACCTAACCTAACCTAACCTAACCTAACCTAACCTAACCTAACCTAACCTAACCTAACCTAACCTAACCTAACCTAACCTAACCTAACCTAACCTAACCTAACCTAACCTAACCTAACCTAACCTAACCTAACCTAACCTAACCTAACCTAACCTAACCTAACCTAACCTAACCTAACCTAACCTAACCTAACCTAACCTAACCTAACCTAACCTAACCTAACCTAACCTAACCTAACCTAACCTAACCTAACCTAACCTAACCTAACCTAACCTAACCTAACCTAACCTAACCTAACCTAACCTAACCTAACCTAACCTAACCTAACCTAACCTAACCTAACCTAACCTAACCTAACCTAACCTAACCTAACCTAACCTAACCTAACCTAACCTAACCTAACCTAACCTAACCTAACCTAACCTAACCTAACCTAACCTAACCTAACCTAACCTAACCTAACCTAACCTAACCTAACCTAACCTAACCTAACCTAACCTAACCTAACCTAACCTAACCTAACCTAACCTAACCTAACCTAACCTAACCTAACCTAACCTAACCTAACCTAACCTAACCTAACCTAACCTAACCTAACCTAACCTAACCTAACCTAACCTAACCTAACCTAACCTAACCTAACCTAACCTAACCTAACCTAACCTAACCTAACCTAACCTAACCTAACCTAACCTAACCTAACCTAACCTAACCTAACCTAACCTAACCTAACCTAACCTAACCTAACCTAACCTAACCTAACCTAACCTAACCTAACCTAACCTAACCTAACCTAACCTAACCTAACCTAACCTAACCTAACCTAACCTAACCTAACCTAACCTAACCTAACCTAACCTAACCTAACCTAACCTAACCTAACCTAACCTAACCTAACCTAACCTAACCTAACCTAACCTAACCTAACCTAACCTAACCTAACCTAACCTAACCTAACCTAACCTAACCTAACCTAACCTAACCTAACCTAACCTAACCTAACCTAACCTAACCTAACCTAACCTAACCTAACCTAACCTAACCTAACCTAACCTAACCTAACCTAACCTAACCTAACCTAACCTAACCTAACCTAACCTAACCTAACCTAACATAACCTAACCTAACCTAACCTAACCTAACCTAACCTAACCTAACCTAACCTAACCTAACCTAACCTAACCTAACCTAACCTAACCTAACCTAACCTAACCTAACCTAACCTAACCTAACCTAACCTAACCTAACCTAACCTAACCTAACCTAACCTAACCTAACCTAACCTAACCTAACCTAACCTAACCTAACCTAACCTAACCTAACCTAACCTAACCTAACCTAACCTAACCTAACCTAACCTAACCTAACCTAACCTAACCTAACCTAACCTAACCTAACCTAACCTAACCTAACCTAACCTAACCTAACCTAACCTAACCTAACCTAACCTAACCTAACCTAACCTAACCTAACCTAACCTAACCTAACCTAACCTAACCTAACCTAACCTAACCTAACCTAACCTAACCTAACCTAACCTAACCTAACCTAACCTAACCTAACCTAACCTAACCTAACCTAACCTAACCTAACCTAACCTAACCTAACCTAACCTAACCTAACCTAACCTAACCTAACCTAACCTAACCTAACCTAACCTAACCTAACCTAACCTAACCTAACCTAACCTAACCTAACCTAACCTAACCTAACCTAACCTAACCTAACCTAACCTAACCTAACCTAACCTAACCTAACCTAACCTAACCTAACCTAACCTAACCTAACCTAACCTAACCTAACCTAACCTAACCTAACCTAACCTAACCTAACCTAACCTAACCTAACCTAACCTAACCTAACCTAACCTAACCTAACCTAACCTAACCTAACCTAACCTAACCTAACCTAACCTAACCTAACCTAACCTAACCTAACCTAACCTAACCTAACCTAACCTAACCTAACCTAACCTAACCTAACCTAACCTAACCTAACCTAACCTAACCTAACCTAACCTAACCTAACCTAACCTAACCTAACCTAACCTAACCTAACCTAACCTAACCTAACCTAACCTAACCTAACCTAACCTAACCTAACCTAACCTAACCTAACCTAACCTAACCTAACCTAACCTAACCTAACCTAACCTAACCTAACCTAACCTAACCTAACCTAACCTAACCTAACCTAACCTAACCTAACCTAACCTAACCTAACCTAACCTAACCTAACCTAACCTAACCTAACCTAACCTAACCTAACCTAACCTAACCTAACCTAACCTAACCTAACCTAACCTAACCTAACCTAACCTAACCTAACCTAACCTAACCTAACCTAACCTAACCTAACCTAACCTAACCTAACCTAACCTAACCTAACCTAACCTAACCTAACCTAACCTAACCTAACCTAACCTAACCTAACCTAACCTAACCTAACCTAACCTAACCTAACCTAACCTAACCTAACCTAACCTAACCTAACCTAACCTAACCTAACCTAACCTAACCTAACCTAACCTAACCTAACCTAACCTAACCTAACCTAACCTAACCTAACCTAACCTAACCTAACCTAACCTAACCTAACCTAACCTAACCTAACCTAACCTAACCTAACCTAACCTAACCTAACCTAACCTAACCTAACCTAACCTAACCTAACCTAACCTAACCTAACCTAACCTAACCTAACCTAACCTAACCTAACCTAACCTAACCTAACCTAACCTAACCTAACCTAACCTAACCTAACCTAACCTAACCTAACCTAACCTAACCTAACCTAACCTAACCTAACCTAACCTAACCTAACCTAACCTAACCTAACCTAACCTAACCTAACCTAACCTAACCTAACCTAACCTAACCTAACCTAACCTAACCTAACCTAACCTAACCTAACCTAACCTAACCTAACCTAACCTAACCTAACCTAACCTAACCTAACCTAACCTAACCTAACCTAACCTAACCTAACCTAACCTAACCTAACCTAACCTAACCTAACCTAACCTAACCTAACCTAACCTAACCTAACCTAACCTAACCTAACCTAACCTAACCTAACCTAACCTAACCTAACCTAACCTAACCTAACCTAACCTAACCTAACCTAACCTAACCTAACCTAACCTAACCTAACCTAACCTAACCTAACCTAACCTAACCTAACCTAACCTAACCTAACCTAACCTAACCTAACCTAACCTAACCTAACCTAACCTAACCTAACCTAACCTAACCTAACCTAACCTAACCTAACCTAACCTAACCTAACCTAACCTAACCTAACCTAACCTAACCTAACCTAACCTAACCTAACCTAACCTAACCTAACCTAACCTAACCTAACCTAACCTAACCTAACCTAACCTAACCTAACCTAACCTAACCTAACCTAACCTAACCTAACCTAACCTAACCTAACCTAACCTAACCTAACCTAACCTAACCTAACCTAACCTAACCTAACCTAACCTAACCTAACCTAACCTAACCTAACCTAACCTAACCTAACCTAACCTAACCTAACCTAACCTAACCTAACCTAACCTAACCTAACCTAACCTAACCTAACCTAACCTAACCTAACCTAACCTAACCTAACCTAACCTAACCTAACCTAACCTAACCTAACCTAACCTAACCTAACCTAACCTAACCTAACCTAACCTAACCTAACCTAACCTAACCTAACCTAACCTAACCTAACCTAACCTAACCTAACCTAACCTAACCTAACCTAACCTAACCTAACCTAACCTAACCTAACCTAACCTAACCTAACCTAACCTAACCTAACCTAACCTAACCTAACCTAACCTAACCTAACCTAACCTAACCTAACCTAACCTAACCTAACCTAACCTAACCTAACCTAACCTAACCTAACCTAACCTAACCTAACCTAACCTAACCTAACCTAACCTAACCTAACCTAACCTAACCTAACCTAACCTAACCTAACCTAACCTAACCTAACCTAACCTAACCTAACCTAACCTAACCTAACCTAACCTAACCTAACCTAACCTAACCTAACCTAACCTAACCTAACCTAACCTAACCTAACCTAACCTAACCTAACCTAACCTAACCTAACCTAACCTAACCTAACCTAACCTAACCTAACCTAACCTAACCTAACCTAACCTAACCTAACCTAACCTAACCTAACCTAACCTAACCTAACCTAACCTAACCTAACCTAACCTAACCTAACCTAACCTAACCTAACCTAACCTAACCTAACCTAACCTAACCTAACCTAACCTAACCTAACCTAACCTAACCTAACCTAACCTAACCTAACCTAACCTAACCTAACCTAACCTAACCTAACCTAACCTAACCTAACCTAACCTAACCTAACCTAACCTAACCTAACCTAACCTAACCTAACCTAACCTAACCTAACCTAACCTAACCTAACCTAACCTAACCTAACCTAACCTAACCTAACCTAACCTAACCTAACCTAACCTAACCTAACCTAACCTAACCTAACCTAACCTAACCTAACCTAACCTAACCTAACCTAACCTAACCTAACCTAACCTAACCTAACCTAACCTAACCTAACCTAACCTAACCTAACCTAACCTAACCTAACCTAACCTAACCTAACCTAACCTAACCTAACCTAACCTAACCTAACCTAACCTAACCTAACCTAACCTAACCTAACCTAACCTAACCTAACCTAACCTAACCTAACCTAACCTAACCTAACCTAACCTAACCTAACCTAACCTAACCTAACCTAACCTAACCTAACCTAACCTAACCTAACCTAACCTAACCTAACCTAACCTAACCTAACCTAACCTAACCTAACCTAACCTAACCTAACCTAACCTAACCTAACCTAACCTAACCTAACCTAACCTAACCTAACCTAACCTAACCTAACCTAACCTAACCTAACCTAACCTAACCTAACCTAACCTAACCTAACCTAACCTAACCTAACCTAACCTAACCTAACCTAACCTAACCTAACCTAACCTAACCTAACCTAACCTAACCTAACCTAACCTAACCTAACCTAACCTAACCTAACCTAACCTAACCTAACCTAACCTAACCTAACCTAACCTAACCTAACCTAACCTAACCTAACCTAACCTAACCTAACCTAACCTAACCTAACCTAACCTAACCTAACCTAACCTAACCTAACCTAACCTAACCTAACCTAACCTAACCTAACCTAACCTAACCTAACCTAACCTAACCTAACCTAACCTAACCTAACCTAACCTAACCTAACCTAACCTAACCTAACCTAACCTAACCTAACCTAACCTAACCTAACCTAACCTAACCTAACCTAACCTAACCTAACCTAACCTAACCTAACCTAACCTAACCTAACCTAACCTAACCTAACCTAACCTAACCTAACCTAACCTAACCTAACCTAACCTAACCTAACCTAACCTAACCTAACCTAACCTAACCTAACCTAACCTAACCTAACCTAACCTAACCTAACCTAACCTAACCTAACCTAACCTAACCTAACCTAACCTAACCTAACCTAACCTAACCTAACCTAACCTAACCTAACCTAACCTAACCTAACCTAACCTAACCTAACCTAACCTAACCTAACCTAACCTAACCTAACCTAACCTAACCTAACCTAACCTAACCTAACCTAACCTAACCTAACCTAACCTAACCTAACCTAACCTAACCTAACCTAACCTAACCTAACCTAACCTAACCTAACCTAACCTAACCTAACCTAACCTAACCTAACCTAACCTAACCTAACCTAACCTAACCTAACCTAACCTAACCTAACCTAACCTAACCTAACCTAACCTAACCTAACCTAACCTAACCTAACCTAACCTAACCTAACCTAACCTAACCTAACCTAACCTAACCTAACCTAACCTAACCTAACCTAACCTAACCTAACCTAACCTAACCTAACCTAACCTAACCTAACCTAACCTAACCTAACCTAACCTAACCTAACCTAACCTAACCTAACCTAACCTAACCTAACCTAACCTAACCTAACCTAACCTAACCTAACCTAACCTAACCTAACCTAACCTAACCTAACCTAACCTAACCTAACCTAACCTAACCTAACCTAACCTAACCTAACCTAACCTAACCTAACCTAACCTAACCTAACCTAACCTAACCTAACCTAACCTAACCTAACCTAACCTAACCTAACCTAACCTAACCTAACCTAACCTAACCTAACCTAACCTAACCTAACCTAACCTAACCTAACCTAACCTAACCTAACCTAACCTAACCTAACCTAACCTAACCTAACCTAACCTAACCTAACCTAACCTAACCTAACCTAACCTAACCTAACCTAACCTAACCTAACCTAACCTAACCTAACCTAACCTAACCTAACCTAACCTAACCTAACCTAACCTAACCTAACCTAACCTAACCTAACCTAACCTAACCTAACCTAACCTAACCTAACCTAACCTAACCTAACCTAACCTAACCTAACCTAACCTAACCTAACCTAACCTAACCTAACCTAACCTAACCTAACCTAACCTAACCTAACCTAACCTAACCTAACCTAACCTAACCTAACCTAACCTAACCTAACCTAACCTAACCTAACCTAACCTAACCTAACCTAACCTAACCTAACCTAACCTAACCTAACCTAACCTAACCTAACCTAACCTAACCTAACCTAACCTAACCTAACCTAACCTAACCTAACCTAACCTAACCTAACCTAACCTAACCTAACCTAACCTAACCTAACCTAACCTAACCTAACCTAACCTAACCTAACCTAACCTAACCTAACCTAACCTAACCTAACCTAACCTAACCTAACCTAACCTAACCTAACCTAACCTAACCTAACCTAACCTAACCTAACCTAACCTAACCTAACCTAACCTAACCTAACCTAACCTAACCTAACCTAACCTAACCTAACCTAACCTAACCTAACCTAACCTAACCTAACCTAACCTAACCTAACCTAACCTAACCTAACCTAACCTAACCTAACCTAACCTAACCTAACCTAACCTAACCTAACCTAACCTAACCTAACCTAACCTAACCTAACCTAACCTAACCTAACCTAACCTAACCTAACCTAACCTAACCTAACCTAACCTAACCTAACCTAACCTAACCTAACCTAACCTAACCTAACCTAACCTAACCTAACCTAACCTAACCTAACCTAACCTAACCTAACCTAACCTAACCTAACCTAACCTAACCTAACCTAACCTAACCTAACCTAACCTAACCTAACCTAACCTAACCTAACCTAACCTAACCTAACCTAACCTAACCTAACCTAACCTAACCTAACCTAACCTAACCTAACCTAACCTAACCTAACCTAACCTAACCTAACCTAACCTAACCTAACCTAACCTAACCTAACCTAACCTAACCTAACCTAACCTAACCTAACCTAACCTAACCTAACCTAACCTAACCTAACCTAACCTAACCTAACCTAACCTAACCTAACCTAACCTAACCTAACCTAACCTAACCTAACCTAACCTAACCTAACCTAACCTAACCTAACCTAACCTAACCTAACCTAACCTAACCTAACCTAACCTAACCTAACCTAACCTAACCTAACCTAACCTAACCTAACCTAACCTAACCTAACCTAACCTAACCTAACCTAACCTAACCTAACCTAACCTAACCTAACCTAACCTAACCTAACCTAACCTAACCTAACCTAACCTAACCTAACCTAACCTAACCTAACCTAACCTAACCTAACCTAACCTAACCTAACCTAACCTAACCTAACCTAACCTAACCTAACCTAACCTAACCTAACCTAACCTAACCTAACCTAACCTAACCTAACCTAACCTAACCTAACCTAACCTAACCTAACCTAACCTAACCTAACCTAACCTAACCTAACCTAACCTAACCTAACCTAACCTAACCTAACCTAACCTAACCTAACCTAACCTAACCTAACCTAACCTAACCTAACCTAACCTAACCTAACCTAACCTAACCTAACCTAACCTAACCTAACCTAACCTAACCTAACCTAACCTAACCTAACCTAACCTAACCTAACCTAACCTAACCTAACCTAACCTAACCTAACCTAACCTAACCTAACCTAACCTAACCTAACCTAACCTAACCTAACCTAACCTAACCTAACCTAACCTAACCTAACCTAACCTAACCTAACCTAACCTAACCTAACCTAACCTAACCTAACCTAACCTAACCTAACCTAACCTAACCTAACCTAACCTAACCTAACCTAACCTAACCTAACCTAACCTAACCTAACCTAACCTAACCTAACCTAACCTAACCTAACCTAACCTAACCTAACCTAACCTAACCTAACCTAACCTAACCTAACCTAACCTAACCTAACCTAACCTAACCTAACCTAACCTAACCTAACCTAACCTAACCTAACCTAACCTAACCTAACCTAACCTAACCTAACCTAACCTAACCTAACCTAACCTAACCTAACCTAACCTAACCTAACCTAACCTAACCTTAACCTAACCTAACCTACCTAACCCAACCTAACCAACCTAACCTAACCTAACCGAACCTAACCTAACCTAACCTAACCTAACCTACCTGAACCTAGACCTACATACCTAACCTACACCTTACCTAAACCTAACTAACCTAACTAACCGAACCTATACCAACCGTACACCTAAACACCGTACACAGTAACCTTAGACCTAAACCGATACCTATACCTAACCTAACCTAACCTAACCTAACCTAACCTAACCTAACCTAACCTACCTAACCTAACCTAACCTAACCTAACCTAACCTAACCTAACCTAACCTAACCTAACCTAACCTAACCTAACCTAACCTAACCTAACCTAACCTAACCTAACCTAACCTAACCTAACCTAACCTAACCTAACCTAACCTAACCTAACCTAACCTAACCTAACCTAACCTAACCTAACCTAACCTAACCTAACCTAACCTAACCTAACCTAACCTAACCTAACCTAACCTAACCTAACCTAACCTAACCTAACCTAACCTAACCTAACCTAACCTAACCTAACCTAACCTAACCTAACCTAACCTAACCTAACCTAACCTAACCTAACCTAACCTAACCTAACCTAACCTAACCTAACCTAACCTAACCTAACCTAACCTAACCTAACCTAACCTAACCTAACCTAACCTAACCTAACCTAACCTAACCTAACCTAACCTAACCTAACCTAACCTAACCTAACCTAACCTAACCTAACCTAACCTAACCTAACCTAACCTAACCTAACCTAACCTAACCTAACCTAACCTAACCTAACCTAACCTAACCTAACCTAACCTAACCTAACCTAACCTAACCTAACCTAACCTAACCTAACCTAACCTAACCTAACCTAACCTAACCTAACCTAACCTAACCTAACCTAACCTAACCTAACCTAACCTAACCTAACCTAACCTAACCTAACCTAACCTAACCTAACCTAACCTAACCTAACCTAACCTAACCTAACCTAACCTAACCTAACCTAACCTAACCTAACCTAACCTAACCTAACCTAACCTAACCTAACCTAACCTAACCTAACCTAACCTAACCTAACCTAACCTAACCTAACCTAACCTAACCTAACCTAACCTAACCTAACCTAACCTAACCTAACCTAACCTAACCTAACCTAACCTAACCTAACCTAACCTAACCTAACCTAACCTAACCTAACCTAACCTAACCTAACCTAACCTAACCTAACCTAACCTAACCTAACCTAACCTAACCTAACCTAACCTAACCTAACCTAACCTAACCTAACCTAACCTAACCTAACCTAACCTAACCTAACCTAACCTAACCTAACCTAACCTAACCTAACCTAACCTAACCTAACCTAACCTAACCTAACCTAACCTAACCTAACCTAACCTAACCTAACCTAACCTAACCTAACCTAACCTAACCTAACCTAACCTAACCTAACCTAACCTAACCTAACCTAACCTAACCTAACCTAACCTAACCTAACCTAACCTAACCTAACCTAACCTAACCTAACCTAACCTAACCTAACCTAACCTAACCTAACCTAACCTAACCTAACCTAACCTAACCTAACCTAACCTAACCTAACCTAACCTAACCTAACCTAACCTAACCTAACCTAACCTAACCTAACCTAACCTAACCTAACCTAACCTAACCTAACCTAACCTAACCTAACCTAACCTAACCTAACCTAACCTAACCTAACCTAACCTAACCTAACCTAACCTAACCTAACCTAACCTAACCTAACCTAACCTAACCTAACCTAACCTAACCTAACCTAACCTAACCTAACCTAACCTAACCTAACCTAACCTAACCTAACCTAACCTAACCTAACCTAACCTAACCTAACCTAACCTAACCTAACCTAACCTAACCTAACCTAACCTAACCTAACCTAACCTAACCTAACCTAACCTAACCTAACCTAACCTAACCTAACCTAACCTAACCTAACCTAACCTAACCTAACCTAACCTAACCTAACCTAACCTAACCTAACCTAACCTAACCTAACCTAACCTAACCTAACCTAACCTAACCTAACCTAACCTAACCTAACCTAACCTAACCTAACCTAACCTAACCTAACCTAACCTAACCTAACCTAACCTAACCTAACCTAACCTAACCTAACCTAACCTAACCTAACCTAACCTAACCTAACCTAACCTAACCTAACCTAACCTAACCTAACCTAACCTAACCTAACCTAACCTAACCTAACCTAACCTAACCTAACCTAACCTAACCTAACCTAACCTAACCTAACCTAACCTAACCTAACCTAACCTAACCTAACCTAACCTAACCTAACCTAACCTAACCTAACCTTTTTTTTTTTTTTTTTTTGTTGCGTAGTGGAAATCCTCATGGATACCCCCGCCTCCGGGAAGAGGACGGGTGGTTATGTGGGACTCCTTGCTCCCCTTGGCCGATCCACGAATGAATCGGTCAGGGGGCGCAAGGCCTACCTCACTAAAACCACTACGGATACCTTCGCGGGCGTTTTACGGGGGACGGCGAGGATGCTGGTTTCCCATGCCGTCTCGCCGCCCCCCCGCCTTAAGACCTCCCGAGGAGAGTGCCACTGAAGGCGACACTCTCCCCCCGCAAGTGCGGGTTCTCGCGGTTGCGGCGCAGGGCGGTATCAACCCCACGCCGCGCCCTCCCAAAAAAGATGGGGGGCGGGGTCACGGCTCGAGTGTCCCGCTCGAGCCGTCACCCCCCGCCTCCAGAGTGGTGCTCCTTCCCCCTCCCAAAGGGAATGGGGATTCGGCAAAACACCCCGGAGGCCCTCACCAGGGAAGCCCCTCCCTGAAGGGGAAGGGGACCCTCTACGGCGTTGACGCCCTCCCACCGGTGCCTTGCGGCTCCCGGTGAGAGGGCCCTCCCGCCGCATCTACGTCCGTGAGGGGAAAGGTCGCACCCCGCGAGGCCGAGCAAAGCGCGACCCCGCAGGCGAAAGACCCCTCCCCTCGGCCCCCCCGGCAGCGGCCACCTCCGCTCCCTTGGGAGTCAGGACCCGGCCACAACCGAGGGGGTTGCCCGTTTGGGGGCGCGACCGCACCGGCCCCGCCTAAGCGAGGCCGACGCGCCCGCGCCCCCAATTCTCGAGAGGTCTTCGGGGAGGAGCCCCGGGACTTAGACGTCCCCAGCCCCCCCCCGGAGACCTCATCCCGCGTCGTGTTTCGACGCGGGTATGTATGAGGCGGGCCCCCCCCGATCCCCGCCACCACAGGTGAGCAAGCCCCCCGATGGCGGGGAAAGAGAGGGCCCCCCCCTGTCCTCCGCACTTTCGTCTCCCTTCTTCCTCCTTTTTCTGAGGACGTACCCCCCCCGATCCCCGCCGCCACAAGTGGGCAAGCCCACCGACGGCGGGGCGGGAGGGGGCACGTCCTCCACCTCTTCGCTACTCCTTCTTACGCTGGGGGCGGGCCCCCCCCGATCCCCGACACCACAAACGGCCGAGGCCGCCGATGCCGGGGAAAGAGGGGGCACGTCCCCTTCCTCCTCCTCGCTGTTTTCTCCTCTACTTGCGCCGGGGGCGCGCCCCCCCCGATCCCCGACACCACAAACGGCCAAGGCCGCCGATGCCGGGGAAAGAGGGGGCACGTCCCCTTCCTCCGTTTCACTCTCTCTCTCTCCTCCCTCCCTTTCTCTCTCTCTTTCAGCCTCCTCCTTCTGCACCATAACTTTGCTGCAGAAGGAGGAGAACACCTTCCAAACTTCTTGATTATCTGTCATTGCCCTCACTATTGAGGGCAATGACAGATCCCTCCCTACAGCGGCCACGAGTTCCGTTCTTTCACCCGCCCAGGCAACACAGTCTGCAAGTGTGTGCTGGGCGGTATCGCACTCGTGGCCGCAGTGATGACACCGCGTTGTGCGCTCTTTCCCTATCCTTTGCAGGTACTCACCGAAACAACCATGTCCGGTGAGCACCTGCGTCATATGGAAGGACACCCCTCCTTTGACCCTGTCTAGCCAGCTTTCTAGACAGGGCCTTATGGCCCCGACGGTGCGCTGACCTGGCAGCCTCTGATCTGCGAGGCTGTCTTTCCATCTGCTGATCAACGCCCGTCGGGAGTGGACCCTCACTGCATGCCGGAGACTTTCCGTCATTGTGATGCCCGCCCGCTGATATTGGCGTGTACGCGTGTACACGTCCGCGTACATGCGGGCGAGCATCTCCAAAGGGGGTACTCCGGAGAGCACCCCCACAGCTGCCCAGCTCACTGTCCGGTAGCCCCGGCAAATTCTGTTGGCCACCCGCCTCTGCACTTGCCTTAAGGCATTTCTTGGGCCGCGGGTGGCCTCCAGACGTTCCGTCCATACCGGGGCTCCGTACAGGAGCATGGCGTGAATAGTCCCAGCATACAGTCTTCGAACACTTCCGCCAGGTCCCCCAAGATTGGGCAGCAGGCGTTGAAGAGCCATTGCTGCCCTCTCTACCTTAGGGGATATACGGCGGAAGTGTTCTCGAAAGGTCCACTTTCCATCGAGGTGGAGGCCCAAATATTTAAGGCAGGCCCCCACCTCTATCGAGGTGTCCTCCACTTGGATGTGGGCTCTCGGTGGCGCCCCATGAGAGCCATCATGTAAGAAGATGGCTTCTGTTTTTTGGGGCGCCACTTTGAGCCCCATCTGTCTTATAAAGCGCACAACGCGGCAAACGGCGAGATTCGCTCGAGCGGTTGCTTCTTCCCACGAGTTCCCTCTGGCCATCACCAACGTATCATCTGCATAACACACCGTGTGACAGCCAGAGGGGAGGGCTTGCCGAAGAACAGCGTCGTATGCGAGATTCCACAGTAGGGGTCCCAGTACTGACCCCTGCGGAACCCCGCATGCCATTCGACGCTTTTGTTCCTCGGCATTTCTATCCGTATAGGCCAATTGCCTGTCCCGGAAGTAGTCCGCCAGGATTGACACCAGATACGGGGGGACCCGGTGATAGTCCAGGGCCGCCCCGATCCGGTGCCATGGCAGGGTGTTGAAGGCGTTTGATATATCTAAGGATACCGCCAACAACACCCCGCCTTCCTCCGTTACGGCCTCCGCGATCGAACGAACCTTAAGTATCGCGTCGATAGTAGATCGTCCGACCCGGAAGCCGTATTGCTCCTGGCTGAGATTAGGACCCTCCCGGGACAAGTGGTAGACGAGGCGGTCCACTATGATTCTTTCAAGAATCTTACCCGCCTCGTCTATTAGGCAGATTGGCCTATAGGCCGAGGGTTGATCCCTCGGCTTGCCCTCTTTTGGAAGGAGGACGATGTTTGCCTCCTTCCATTCTCGTGGGAATGAGCCCATGCGGAAACATTCGTTGTATATCCTCCGCATGGGCCCCGCAAGACCCCGATGGGCGAGAGCCCAGACTTTTCCGTGGATGCCATCAGGTCCGGGCGCTTTCCCGTTTTTGATTTTTCTGATGGCATCCCGGAGCTCTCCCTCCGTGACCCCCATGGCCTCCTCGTCCCACACCCAGTCCAACGCCGGAATCGGGTTAGCATGTCCCTCCTCCAGCGGGAACAGGGTGTCCACGACTTGGCCGATGAATTGGGGGTCCATAGACTCCGTGATTGGGGCGCCTCCACTTTTTAGTTTTTTCAAAACTATGCGATAAGGGCGCCCCCACGGGTCGTCATCCAGGGAGGAGAGCAACTCATCCCAGGCTCTCGCCTTTGCCTTCCTTATCAGGACGCGTAGGTCATCACGCTTTCCTTTATAAGCGTCCCACGCGTCCTGGTATCCTTCGGGGTCTAACCGCTCGAACTTCTTCCGCCTGCAGACTTTCCTTCTGGCGTGGTCAGAGATTCGCCTTGCTTCAGCGATTTCCTCCGACCACCAGTAAGTTTTTCGGGGGGACCTCCGTTTTATCCTGGGCATGGCTGCATCACAGGCATCGCTTACCGTTTTAAGCAGCCAAGCCCTTTCTTCCTCTAGGTCCCCCCTATTATCCCTTCCTCGAACCATCAGGGCCGCCTCGACCGCGGCCAGAAACGCGTCCTGATCAAGTTTCCTGAGGGCCCATCTTCGAGAGACAGCCTCTCTGTTTCGGCGGCGCTCTATTACTTCGCGGGGGAAGGCACCGACGGAGAACTCCACGTATCTGTGGTCAGAAATGGTTTCTACCTCCGTCAGCACCTCCCACCCGCTCACCAACCTTGAGGCAGAGGGAGTGATCCATGTTAAGTCTACGATTGACTCCCCCTGCCTCCTTACACATGTGGCCTTCCTTCCTCTGTTACAGGAGAGGAGGCCACTTCGCGCCGCCCAATCCAATACTTGACCACCCCGCCAGTCACCGCGCGGGGAACCCCAAGCGTCTGATTTGGCATTGAAGTCCCCCGCGACGATCACTGGGGCGGGGTGGTATTCCGTCAGCTGTCTCTCAATGGCGTGCAATCTCCCGCAAAAGTCTCTTCTACTGAGACTCGGCGGGAGATACACGCCAACTACAATGATGGACCCCCATCTCACCGTGACAGTGCCCTCCCCCGATTTTAAAAGCTCCATCGGGGGGGAGTTTGACGCGCCTCTGTGGGTGATCGCAGCCAAGCCGTCCGTACTACTTACCCAGTTATTCTCTGGTACACGGTGCGGCTCGGCTACGACCCCCAGGCCGCAGTCTCTCTCCGCCATATTCTGGACGAAGAGATCCTGGGCTGGCCCTGAATGGTTCACATTGGCTTGTAACACCTTACAAGCCATCTTCAGTTGCGACTACAACCACAGGTCCCACCTCCATAGCGGTGGGATCTGCATCCATTAAATTTAGTTGGAGGCGCGTTTTCTTAGCGCCTCCTTCCGGGAGTTTCTCCTCCTCCCTCTTAGCCCCCCTTATGCGTGGAGGCCTTTGTTCTTTCGGGGCCTCCACCGTAGTATTTAGGTCGATTAGGGGGGGAGCCTCTTTTTGTGTTTGAGGCCCCACCACCTCTCGCGCCGGGGGGGTAAGGACCTTCCTGGGGGAGGGGGGATTCACTACTTTATTAAGTGGGACTCCCCTTCTGCCCTTTTGCACCGGTATGCACGATTTACTTCCCGCCCTATGCTTGGCGGGAAGTCCCTTGTCTGCGCATACCGGGCAGCTGACTTCAGCCACACAGTTCCTGGCTGCGTGGCCCTCAATTCCGCATCGGTAACATTTACCGCTACGGTCTTCTTTATTAGGGCACCGCGCGCGCACGTGCCCCCCCTCCAGGCATTTGTAGCACTGGAGGGGTCTGGTGTCCAGTATTTCGGCGCGCACAAGTGCCCATCCTATCCTTAAATTGGTCATACCCACTATGCGGTTTGCTGCTGTTAGTGGGCAGCGGACCCAGACGATCCCCATTCCACCTGGGGTTTTTCTTATTTCCCCCAGGTGGATTTCCTCTTCTTCGCAGCCACCTGCTGTGGCTATCGCTTTTATCACTTCGGAGGCTCTGATGGACTCATCGAGCCCCCGAAGTCTTATCTCAGCCATTTTAGTTGGGCGCTGCACCCTTGCGCCCACCGTGCCTCTTAAGGCTTCCCTCATTCCGAGGGCGAACTTATCTGCTTTTTCATGGCTGCCCGCCCCCGGAATCTCAAAGATATATGAGCCCGTGACTCCTCGTCTAATCTTGGCTCCTTCCATATTTAGACCTTTGGCCTCCATCTTCTGCCGGGCCTCCCGGAGAGTTTTCTCATAAGTTCCGGGAGGACACGTCAGCGTTATCGCTGCCGTTCTTGGCTCTCTCCTCCTTTTCGATTTGGCCTCTTGGCCAGGTTGGGAGGGTTTGGCGGCTGTAATTGCTTTGCCTCCCTTCCCCTTTGCAGCTGCAACAACCTCATTCGTAGCCGCTGCTGCTGTTTTGGTTTTTCTTACCCTCCTGGAGACCACCTCGCTCCAGGAAGGGGCGCCCGTATTCGAAGGCTTTGGGGCCTGGGGTGTTTGTAGTGCCCCTTCTTTTTTCCCTGTGGCCAGGGGCGTAGATTTCGCACCTGGCTGCTTCTGTGGGGGTGGGGCTGTTTTATTTCCCTTTCCCGTTTCCTTGACCTTAGGCTTGGAGACCCTTTCTGCTGCCGGCCGCGAAGGTGGGTTAAGAGTTGTAGCAGGTACAACTCTGACCGCCTTCTTGACAACCTCTATACTCTTGACCATTGGTTTGGCAGCAGCAGGTTTCTCCTCTTGTGCCGGATTTCTTTGTCCGGCTGTTACCGGTTTTGTTCTTTTTATTGATTTGGGCTGTTGTTGTTGCTGTTCCCTGTTTTCCTGCTTACCATCCTTTTTGTTTTTCAGGGTTTCCCCATATGTATTTATGGGACAGCCCAGTCGTTTGTCCAGCTCCCTCACAACAATGCCTTCAATCATCGCCACCATGGCCATAAATTTCTCCCTTTCCTTGGCCTCCTCCTCTTCCTTCTTATTTTGTGGGACAATGTATTCAACATGTCCTTGTTTTATATACATTGTCCCCTTTGTGTTAGGAGGGGGATTGTCCCTTCTCCAACCCGATTGGGTGGTGTCCTCGCTACGGTAGAAGGATGAATGTTCCTCCTCGTTGTTAACAACATCCATCATCTCTATGTGTCTGTCCTGACCCCTCGTTCTTCCTATTCCTGAGATGCCCGGGATTCCCCCGCCTTGTGGTGGAGGTGAGACCCCCCGCATTTCATAGTCCTCAATCAGGGAGGCTTCCCCACCCTCTGGTGGAAGCGAGGTTTCCCTGATTATCCCATCTCCATGGGTTGACAGGACCCCCCCACTTCTGGGCGGAAGTGGGGCTCTGTCGATCCGTTTTCTGGCCCTAGTTTTTATCCTGGCGCTATCTGCGCTGAGCGGTCCTTCCCTTTCGTCATCTGATGTTTCCGAATGGAGCTTTCTACGAGGTTTGTTTCTGTATTCCCGTTCCACTCTTCGCTCCAGTTGCTGCTTCTCTAGCCTCAACTGGTGTATTTGGTTTTGCAGATCCCTTATTTGCTTTTCAGCTGAGGTTTCTGTCGGGTTTTGCGCCCTTATAGCCAGTACTGATGCAGCCGCGCACATATCTGCGGCTGCTTCTTTGGCCTGTCTCACCAATGGGCCTTTCAATTGTTTTGACAGCACGGCCACTTTATATATTGCCATCGCCTTCTCTGAGGCGATTGCTGCTAGGTCAGGGATTGGTGCCTCGTTATATTCATCTCCCTTGTCCCTTATCCTCTCAAGGAAGTCGTAGTACGATTTACCTGGATTTGGTTCTTTCAAGGGGTCCAGTATTACTTGTTCCGTGCGTGCTTCCTGTTCTTCTTTTTTCCTCCTAGCTTTCTCAGCCTTCCGTGTTTCCTGTTCTCCAGTGCTTGGTGGCTGGCCCGGTATCGATGGTAGAGCCTGTCCAGGTGCAGGCACTGGCGTTAGAGCTTGTCCCTGTCCGAGTGCAGGCACTGGTGTTAGAGCCCGTTCCTGTCCGAGTGCAGGCACTGGTGTCAGAGCCTGTTCCTGCCCGAGTACAGGCACTGGTATTAGAGCCTGTTCCTGTCCGATTGCAGGCACCGGTGATGGAGCCTGTCCCTTTCCGGCTTCTCCTTTTCCCTTCTGTTCCTGTACCGACATGTGTGACCTAGTACGGAGTGCGGGGAAATCTTTCTCATTGAGAATGGTTGTTGTTACAGGTCTTGAAATATTGCCTTCCCCTTCCCCTTCGCTTAGTAGATTGTCTGTATCTATATCTGTGTCCGTGCAGGTTACGGATTCCGCCATTTTTCTCTTTTGCGCGAGTGTGTTGCTTCTCGCCTTTTCACGCTCCATTATTTTCTTTTGGCGCTTTTGCGCAGAACCGTCCTTGGCTTTGCTCTTACTCGACGTCTTAGAAAGAGTCGAGGAAAGGCTGCTGGTCGAGTCACACTTAGCCAGGTCTACCAGATTTACTGTGACCGGCCTTAATAAGTCCCCATGCCAAAAATACTTCTCTTCTTGAGAAGTGCAGGCGTCTCCTTTGTTGAACGCCTCCTCCAGTTCTTTCCGCAATCTCGCTCCATCAGTATTATTTTTTGTTTGATTGTCACTACTCATTTTTGGTTAATCCCGCTGTCCCGCTGCGGCTCCGTCCCCCAGGGTATACCCCCACCGGCCAAGGGGTGCCCCGAAACATGACCGGCCACACCCCAAGGCCGGGCCCCAAGTTCCCCCGGGGAGGGGACATATGTCTTGGCCGGGGGGATACCACACCCCGGCCAGACTCCGAGCCCCTTACACACCCGTGTGAGATTTGACGCCCACACGGGCTTTCAGGGGTCCCGCACCTCCGACAATGCGGGCACCGCAGCGGGTGGCGCCACCCGGGGGGCCCCACGGACGCTTTGGACAGGGTCGCCGCTCCTCGGCCCTGCCCTACACGCCGTGGCGACCAGCACGTCCCCCCGCCGGGAATCACGTCCAGCGGAAGGGACTACGCCTCTCCTGACCGGCCGGTTCGGAAGGGGAAACGGTCCCGACCGGCCAGGAGTACCTGCTCTCGCCGCCGAGCCCTGCCTCGGAATAAGTCCGAGCGGCCTCGGCGGCAGGTCCGCGTGGCACCCTCCGGGCTATGCCCCTTGGGTAACCCCTCCGGGCAGAGCCCCTCGGGTAACCACGCGTGACCTCCACGCCGCGCCCGGCCCGAGCTCGGAATACGTCCGAGTGGCCCGGGCGCGGCTACCCCCCAGGGACGCTGGGACGGAGACCCAGGCTACCCAGCCTGGAGACTCCCAACCAGCACCCTGGGGTACGTCTTGTCGCCGGGCCCCGCCTCGGAATATGTCCGAGCGGCCCCGACGACTGACCGCTGTGATCCCCTCCGGGCGATGCCCCTCGGGTGATCACAGCTGGTCCCCTCCCCCGCGGCCCCGGCCGCAAAAATCCCCACCCCGAGACCCCGGGGAAAATACCCCCGGGAGAAAAACCCCCGAAAAATACCCCCCCGAGACACCAGAGCAAGAACCCCGCGGCCCGGGCCGCAAAATGCATGGCGGGAGGGCAAGCGCCGAAGCGCCGTGCAATGCCCTCTCCTAACGGTGCCATGCCACCGGGCGTTTGTATTCCGGGTCGCCATCCCTTACCACATACGAGCCGAGGCTCTATAGGGGAAGTGGGCCCCCTCCTCCCAAAAGGGAGGGCTCCCCGGGACTGGGGAAAACTCCCCAGACTCGGGGAGTTGATGTACCCGACGTTACTCGGGTACGGGATGCTGTTAGCACCCCTTGCAAGACTATCCTCTTGCAAGGGGTGAGCTCTCTCGCCACGGCAAGGCCGCATCCCACGAGAGAGAACCTAACCTAACCTAACCTAACCTAACCTAACCTAACCTAACCTAACCTAACCTAACCTAACCTAACCTAACCTAACCTAACCTAACCTAACCTAACCTAACCTAACCTAACCTAACCTAACCTAACCTAACCTAACCTAACCTAACCTAACCTAACCTAACCTAACCTAACCTAACCTAACCTAACCTTTTTTTTTTTTTTTTTTTTTTTTTGCGTAGTGGAAATCCTCATGGATACCCCCGCCT
>NW_028141665.1:0-20104 GCF_030444845.1 Prenolepis imparis
AGCGTGTCCACGGATTTTAGAAAAATGGAAAAAGAGCAATATCGGTCGGTGATTCGATTCTTGTTTTTGGAAGGGAAATCGCGCAGCGAAATCAAAGAGCGCTTGGATAAGATATAATAATATGCAGGGTCGAGTCCATAACTCGCGATGCAAGTGTCGCGAAAGTTTTCAAAAATATCTGCTAATAACATGACATCAATTTTTAAATATAGATCACTATATTCGCCTAGCGTTCTAAGGGAGAATCGGTTCCAGACGTTCTCGGCGTGCGCGTAATCGCTCTCGGATATTGTGCTACCGGTCAAAGAACTGTAAAATGATTCGCGCGGCGGTAAACATGTATCTTGCAATTTGTCGATACAATCTATATATTCGTATGGAAAGATACCCTTCCGTGTTAATAGATTGAAATTTTCTGTCGGTAAATTTTGAAATTCCGATTGTAAAATTTTTAGTTTCTCTTTATTCAAAAAAGATGCTAATTTATCAAGACTTGCAGCGAGAAATTTATATGAATCGATAAACCGTAATTTTATATGATTTTTCGAATTGTCTTGTGTCAATTTACCAGTCTTTGTAAATGAAATATATTTTTCCTTCGTTATCGGAAGTAATTCGATTTCCCCTTCGAACGCTGTAGCTATATCCTCGATAATGAAATGCGTGTCGTAACCGGATAGATTATGGAAAACTATTGGAATACAAAAAGTTTCTTTATAATTTAGATTGCAATTTGAGTGCGCGGGACCTCTGTATCGTCCAGTCAGATGGCAATGATCGCGTACGCGTGTATCGTCTTGTACGAATGGTTTTTCGCATATATGACAATGCGTTGCGCTGTGAAATTTTTTCCACTCGTCTAATGTTAAATTTACCATGGGAACATTTGTCGTTAAAACAGTCTTTATACGTAACGCTAAATTTTTAAGTTCTTCAGCGAACCATGAAACGCAATCAACGCTACGGCGAGAATTATACGCGGATAACGAGTTGTCGTACGAACAATGCATATAATAAGCGATGCTGAATACCTTGTGATGTTGATGTTGATAATTTGTCGCTTCTTCGGTCTTTGCCAAAACGCATTCCAAGTCGGCGTACACTACAAACGGAAGTTGCTCCTTTCTGTTGTAGTTGTCAAACGATAACCACTTGTCTTTATCGCTTGGTAACCGGATAGCGCAGTCGTTTATCTTTCCGCAGTCTACTGTATGTGACTGCAACTTGTTCTCCTATCCGAAATAGTGCAAGCATCTATGAAAGAAAAAAAAATTACAATTTTATTTACAATTATATTTTAATATATAATTTGCAATAAATATACACACCGATCGCAGATATATTTCTTGTGACCATTTTTGCTCAATTGCGTGTTCACAAGGCGGGATAGATTCTTGATCCACGTGAAATGTCCAACGCTGTTGCTGTCTTGCACATACAGCAAGTTGACATGCTTGTCTTTCTTTTGCTCCGAAAGACGAATCGGGACGATGTCATTCTCAATACTATATACATTGATAGAGATATTATTTGCTAGTTCAAACTTTTTAATTTGATTTATGGTCACTGGAAACTCAATGTCTTAGAGATTCAGCACCGTCGTATAATGCGGATATGAAGATTCCCGTATCACATTTCTTTCGGCGGGGTACAGAGCGGCCACCACTGACCACGCGAAACACGCATTGTCCGTTGATCGCACGTTCACCACCGCTCTCTTTGTCACAATTTGTCGCGGCAAGTTTAGATAACACCCTGCGCGCATTGAATTATACTTGTTTATATTTATAGTCAAGTTAATTATTTGTGACAACCCCCAACCACTATCGCGTTCTTGAAACTCTTCTAGCGATGCTAGCGTGGGCTCGATAACGCGGCGCTCGTACCACTCGTGTAAATCGGACATGCGAAAGAGTTCATAGTTTTTTGTATTGACACTTTTGTTAGCGCGTTTATCACCGGACACAAACTCGCCATTAAACACGGTGTTCACTTTTACATTAATATGTTTTTGCATAACTTTCTGCACGTGTTCGATCACAATGTCTTTGGCATCTTCGAGAAATTGACGAGGTTCGATGTAATTATTGTTTATTACCGCACCGGTTAAGATGCAGCTCTCGAACGCCGTATCAATCTCTCGCCAAACTAGTCTTTCCGCGTTATTGTCGCCACTGTATTCACCACCACTGGATATAAATTGTTTCTGCAATCGAATTTTTGCACCCTTGAGTCGCGCGATTCTAGCCACCAAAGATTGTCTATTTCCAATCGAGAGTCGCGGACGCTTGTTACGGCTGTTTTTTTCGAGCAAATTGATAAATTCCTCGCAGCGCAGCGCCCATGCAAAATATTCACCCAAGGTGGTGACTTGGCGGGACCGCTCCAACAGATCGCGTTCGTTCTGCTCGATGTTTTCCATTATTTCTTTTATTCACTATTATACCACTAACACTTCTAATACAAGAAAGTAGCCACTAAACTTTTTTCACCGCTACATCTATGCGCTTTCAAATCGTACTATGGTTTGACGCGCTCTCATCCTCCTTATATATTTCACCTAATTCTATCTTCTTTTCTAACATTTGGCGTATCTCAAAAGATAGTTTCCCGATATATTGGTTTTATGGATAGAGGAGTAAGGACACAAGCAGCCGAACGTTTGCGCCGATACGTTGCATTCTTCCTTAAAAAATATTAAGAAAAAATGTTTCGCTATCTGTTTACGACCGATTTTCTGCGAGGGTACAAAGCAGCCGAACGTTGGCGGCGATACGTTGTATTCTTCCTTAAAAATATTAAGAAAAAAATGTTTCGCTCTCGTTTATGGAGGATTTTCCGCGAGGGTACAAAGCTGCCGAACGTCAACCTTTTTGCACCTAATCACGTTTCAACATGTTCGTCGTAGCGTTGGCCCTAAAATCTTCATTTCTTTCCTAATGATAAAATGTCCATAAAATGAAAAACATAGTTTTATGGATTCTAGAACGCTCCGTTGACAAGTTCGAGCAGCCGGACATCGGCGCTTCCGTAATAAAATTATACTAGTGAGGGTACAAAATTGTCGATCGTCGGCGCTTGTTCTATACCTTTTTGGGAAAATGTCTAGGATGACTCATAAAAAAAAAAAAAAAAGTCGTAAAGATATCCATCTACAAATATTGCACTCAGAAAACTCCCCCTCCTTTGTCGAAACATCCCCTCCACCCGCGTGACGTCAGCCCCCGCACCATCGAGATACCCCCGCCCCGCGTGACGTCATACCCCTCGCCCCGGAGAACCCCCCGCGCTCCGCACTCCCCTCGGAGGACCTGAGTTAGAATTGGCATAGTATACCTACTTACACCTATAAAGGTACAAACAAACGGATAGCGGTACAAACGTCTGCAGACGATTACAAAACAACATTTGTTTACAGAATTAAAATATCTCAAGGAATGACAATGTTAGCTCTAATCTCAAAATAGAACATTCGGTATATTTACACCTGTAAGGGTACAAACAAAACGGAAAGCAATACAAACGTCAGCAGACGATAGTAGTAATACTATGCCGGTTCTAACCCATGGGGCTCCGAGGGGGGTGCGGGGCGCGGGTGTTCTCCGTGGCGAGGGGTATGACGTCACGCGGGGCGGGGGTATCTCGTAGGCGCGGGGGCTGACGTCACGCGGGTGGAGGGGGATGTTTCGACAAAGGAGGGGGAGTTTTCTGAGTGCAATATTTGTAGATGGTATCTTTACGACTTTTTTATGAGGGTTCTTAGACATTTTCCCCAAAAAGGTATAGAACAAGCGCCGATGATTGACAATTTTGTACCCTCGTTAATATAATTTTATTATGGAAGCGCCGATGTCCGGCTGCTCGAACTTGTCAACGGAGCGTTCTAGAGTTCATTAAAACTATGTTTTTCATTTTATGGACATTTTATCATTAGGAAAGGAATGAAGATTTTAGGGCCGACGCTGCGACGAATATGTCTAAACGTGATTTAATAGGCCTCTACCTATTTGCGTTGACGTTCGGCAGCTTGTACCCTCGCGGAAAATCACCCATAAAAACGAGAGCGAAACATTTTTTCTTAATATTTTTAAGGAATAATGCAACGTATCGGCGCCAACGTTCGGCTGCTTTGTACCCTAGCAGAAAATCGGTCGTAAACAGATAGCGAAACATTTTTCTTAATATTTTTTAAGGAAGAATGCAACGTATCGGCGCCAACGTTCGGCAGCTTGTGTCCTTACTCCTCTATCCATAAAACCGATATCTCGGGAAACTATCTTTTGAGATACGCCAAATGTTAGAAAAGGAGATAGAATTAGGTGAAATATATATAAGGAGGATGAGAGCGCATCAAACCATAGTACGATTTGAAAGCGCATAGATGCAGCGGTGAAAAAAGTTTAGTGGTTACTTTCTTGTATTAGAAGTGTTAGTGGTATAATAGTGAATAAAAGAAATAATGGAAAACATCGAGCAGAACGAACGCGACTTGTTGGAGCGGTCCCGCCAAGTCACCACCTTGGGCGAATATTTTGAATGGGCGCTGCGCTGCGAGGAATTTATCAATTTGCTCGAAGAAAACAGCCGTAACAAGCGTCCGCGACTCTCGATTGGAAATAGACAATCTTTGGTGGCTAGAATCGCGCGACTCGAGGGTGCAAAGACTCGATTGCAGAGACAGTTTATACCCAGTGGTGGTAATTACAGTGGCGATAATAACACGGGAAGACTCGTTTGGCGAGAGATCGATACCGCGTTCGAAAATCGGATACTGACAGGTGCGGTGATTAACGCAGACTATATCGAACCGCGACAATTTTTGGAAGACGCTAGTAGTGTAGTACTCGAGCAAGTGCAAGATGTTATAAAAATACACAACTGTGCAAAAGTAAATACTGTGTTCAACGGTGAGTTTGTGACAGGTGATAAGCGCGCCAACAAAAGCATTAACACGCGAAATTATGAACTCTTTCGCACGTCTGATTTACACGAGTGGTATGAGCGGCATGTCATCGAATCCACATTGGCGTCTCTCGAAGAGTTTCAGGAACGTGATAGCGGATGGGCATTGTCACGAATCCTCGATCTTACGGTCAACGTCAACAAGTATAATTCAATGCGCGCGGGGTGTTATCTAAACTTGTCGCGAGAAATTGTGACAAAGAGAGCGGTGGTGAACGTGCGATCAACGGACAATGCATGTTTCGCATGGTCAGTGGTGGCCGCTCTGCATCCAGTTGCAAAATATAGTGAGAGAACATCGTCATATCCGCACTATACGACAGTGCTAAATTTACAAAACATTGAGTTTCCGATGACGTTAAACCAAATAAAAAAATTTGAACATATAAATAACATCTCAATCAACGTCTACGGCATCGAGAGGAAGAAGGAATTATCTATTCTTCCGATACAGCTCACTGATCGGAAGAGAGAAAAACATGTAAATATGCTGTATGTGGAGGAGGACGACAACGTTGGACATTTCGCGTATATAAAAAATCTATCCCGGCTTGTCAGCACGCAACTGAGCAAACATGACCACAAGAAATATATCTGCGATCGGTATGTATATTTATTGCAAATTATATAATAATTGTAAATAAAATTGTAAATAAAATTGTAATTTTTTTTTCTTTTACAGATGCTTGCACTTCTTTAATTTGAGCGAAAAATTGGAGGCTCACATTGCGGACTGTCGAGAAATGAACGACTGCGCTATCCGATTACCAAGCGATAAAGTGGCTCGACTTCGACAACTACAACAGAAAGGAGCGACTTCCCTTCGTGGTGTACGCCGACTTGGAGTGTGTGCTGAAGAAGACGCCGGAACATGCGTCATACTCCCAACATCACGAGGTATTTAGCGTTGGGTATTACGTGCAATGTTCGTACGACAACTCACTATCCGCGTATAATTCTCGCCGTAGTATCGATTGCGTTTCATGGTTCGCCGAAGAACTTAAAAATTTAGCGCATCGCGTAAAGGGTATTTTGTCTGATAATGTCCACATGACAAAATTAACGCAAGATGAATGGGAAAAATTTCATAGCGTCACGCAATGTCACATTTGCGAAAAACCGTTTGCGCCGGATGATACACGCGTACGCGATCATTGTCATCTGACCGGGCGATACAGGGGTCCCGCGCACTCAAACTGTAATCTAAACTACAAAGACTCTTATGTCATTCCTATAGTTTTCCATAATCTATCCGGCTATGACGCACATTTTATCATAAAAGAAATAGCTACCGCGTATGAAGGACGCGTAGATGTGCTTCCAATAACAAAAGAAAAATACATTTCATTTACGAAGACTGTCAATAGTACCGACGACGATAAAGATCGGAAAGCTTGCATGAAATTACGATTCATCGATTCACACAAATTTCTCAATGCTAGTCTTGACAAATTGGCATCTTTTTTGAATAAGGATAAGTTAAAAATTTTGCGTTCCAATTTTTCCGCATTATCCGCTAACAATTTTGAATTATTAACGCGAAAAGGTGTCTTTCCGTACGAGTACATTGACTGCGTGGACAGGCTGCAGGACACGCGTTTACCACCACGCGAATCGTTTTACAGTTCTTTAACCAGTGACACTGTATCCGAGAGCGACTACGCACACGCCGTCAACGTGTGGCAGCAGTTCTCCATTCAAACCTTGGGTGAATACAGCGATCTGTACTTAAAAACTGATGTCTTGTTGTTGGCAGATATATTTGAAAACTTTCGCGACACTTGCATCGCGAGTTACGGACTCGACCCTACGTATTATTATACTCTTCCTGGGTATACATGGGACGCCATGTTAAAACATACACGCGTAAATTTCGAACTGCTTACCGATATCGATATGGTTATGTTTATTGAACGAGGTATACGCGGCGGTCTAAGTCAATGTTCAGGAAGATACGCGCATGCTAATAACAAGTACATGCAGTCGTATGATCCATCGAAACCATCATCATATTTAATGTATTTAGATGTAAATAATTTGTATGGATGGGCAATGTGTCAACCACTGCCTTATGCCGATTTTCGATGGGTCGACGATGTATCTAACTTTGACATCTCGTCAATAGCGCTCGATTCACCTACAGGCTATATCCTCGAAGTAGATTTAGAGTATCCACAACATCTTCACGACACGCACACTGACCTACCGTTTTGCCCGACACGTGACAAACCGCCCGGCAAGCGGGAAGATAAGCTTCTCGCAACGCTATATGATAAGAAGCGTTACGTCATACACTACAGCAACCTGCAGCAGTGCACGCGTCACGGCCTTCGCGTTACAAAAATACATCGCGTATTACAATTCACTCAATCCGCATGGCTCCGCGATTACATTGAACTAAATACAAAATTTAGAACACAAGCGAAAAATGATTTTGAGAAAAATTTGTACAAATTGATGAACAACGCGGTATTTGGCAAAACGATGGAAAATGTGCGTAATCATGTAGATGTAAAACTATTGACAAAGTGGGACGGACGATACGGAGCAGAGGCGATGATAGCGAAACCAAATTTCCATAGCAGGAGCGTCTTTTCAGAAAATTTAATTGCCGTAGAATTACGTAAACTAGAAGTAAAATTTAACAAACCAATCTATGTTGGTATGTGTATACTCGACATATCGAAAGTGTGTCTGTACGAATTTCATCACGAGTACATGTCACCGCTCTATCGTGACAGATGTCGGGTAATGTACACCGATACAGATAGTTTAATATATCATATTAAATGCGAAGACGTGTATGAAAATATGAAATATGAAAATATGAAACGCGATATCGCTAGATTCGATACGAGCGATTATCCAATTGACAACGCGTACAGTATACCGCTTGTGAATAAAAAGGTGCCAGGTCTAATGAAGGATGAAAATAATGGCGCGATAATGACTGAATTTGTAGGACTTAGAGCAAAAATGTACGCTTTGCGAGTAGATGGTAAGAAAGATACAAAAAAGGTTAAAGGTGTCAAAAGTAACGTTGTCGCGAGAACGATAACATTCGACGATTATACGCGGTGCCTGAACGACGAGATTGAAATGACACGTAGTCAGTCATGTATTAGGTCGAAATTGCATGAAGTATACACCATCTGCGAGACAAAAATTGCTCTAAGTCCGTACGACGATAAGCGGTATATCATACCTGATTCGACCGACACATTACCATGGGGACATTATCAGATACCCTTATAAAATATAATGTAATATAATGTATGTGCGATATGTTATGTAACATATGTGTATGTATTTCATATATTGGAACGGAAAGGATGTATTAATAAAGATTTTGTATTTCACATATTTCATGTATATTGTAATATTTCAAATACTTTTATTTGTTGTACACATTATATATTTTTTAATTTTTGAGTAATTAATAAATACAATTTGTATGAATTAAATTGCATTGTCCTTATGTATCCAAGAGTTGTGCGAATTGTCAAATCCCAGCCATTTTACGTAAACCTCGTCACCCCTCCTGCGCAGTACTTTCTCTACGAGATATACGTCCGGATAATTCGCGCTATGCAACTCGTGCTCGTAAAATGCTCCAGCGACAGATGTTTTGCGATAGTCCTCGAGTAGATAGGTTACGGGATTAGTATGCTGCGCTTTAACAATTTTAAACACTTCGGTTGTCCAATTTGGTGTGTAACCCTTCTCAAAAAGTTTCTTGTACTTGCTAACGCGTACCGGGTCACCTACTTTGAACTTTGCCGGAGCGGCAATCTTTATGTTACTATATACCGTTTTTAAAAGTTTATCAGCGATCGCGGGGGTGACGTCGACGGGTCGCATGCCGATCGTTCGATGCTTGCGCGCGTTGTAATCCGATATGAGTTCCGCCAACGCGTCGATCCACTTGTAAGTTCCGTTCAGCGTAAACATCTTCCACATTCGTTCTTCAGCGTGCGATTGAATCGCTCCACAACCGATGCCTTCAATACCGAATATGTAGAATAGTGATTGATGTTATGTTTCCGTATAAGCCGTTGCACGTCGGCGTTCTAAAATTCTTTCCCCATATCGGTTTGCATGTTTCTCGGGCATCTCTTGCTATCTCGAATTATCTCGGCGATAGCGTCAGCCGTCTCGCTTCCACCTTTACTCTTGAGTGGTATGGCCCATGCGTACTTGCTCAACACATCGATGACGGTGAGTATGTAGTGGTAACCTCTGTTGAAACGAGAGTACGGACGCATCTCGACGATGTCAGCTTGCCACAGGTCATCGTATCCCCGCACTATGACGTGTCTTCGGGGAAAATTTTTCCTTGCCGGCGCGTGCAGTTCGTTCACCAACTGCCGTTTCTCTAAACTATGTTGTTTCATCGCTTCGTCGGTTTTTCTCGATCGCCGTTTGTCGCTCGTTTTATGATTCATTTTCGTTTGTCGTTCTTCAATAGCCGTTCGTAGCCGTTCCTGACCCGTTCTTGAGCCGTTCGTAGCCGTTCCTAACCCGTTCTTGAGCCGTTCCTGACCCGTTCGTAGCCGTTCCTGACCCGTTCGTAGCCGTTCCTGACCCGTTCGTAGCCGTTCTTGACCCGTTCGTAGCCGTTCCTGACCCGTTCTTGAGCCGTTCTTGAGCCGTTCTTGTGTTGTTTACTTCCGTTCTTGACCCATTCGAAAATCGTTCTTGATTCGTTCGCTGCCTTGTTCACAGTCGTTTCTAACCCGTTCGTAGCCTTTCCTGACCCGTTCACAGCCGTTACTGACCCGTTCGCAGCCCTGCTTGAGTTGTTTGTAGCCTTGCATGTAGCCTTTAAAGACTTGTTCGTAGCCTCGTTCGCAGCCCTGCTTGAGTTGTTGGTAGCCTCGTTCGCTGTTGCTAGGCCGTTCATAGCCTCGTTCGCAGCTGTTGCTAGGCCGTTCACTACCACTCATTGTAGTTAGATAGTAGTTCGATAATCCTTCGTAGCTGTTCGATAATTGTTCGTAGCCGTTCGATAACCCTTCGTAGATGTTCGATAACCGCTCGATAGCCGCTCCTAACCCGTTCACTGCTGCTCATTCAGGTTGATAGCCGTTTCTGAGTTAGCGTTAGCCGCGCGTTGAAGTTCGTTTATCACAATCTGTATTGCCCGCACATCCTTCTCGAACGAAGTCAGCTTCTCATCTGATTCTTTCTGTTGATTCATCAATCTTTTAACGCAGGATTCCACATACAGTTTGTTGACGGCATCGGTGTCAGCCTCAGGTTGCGCTACACGACGAATCTTCCTCGACCTTGCGTCATAGTCCGTAACGACGCGACACAGAGCGTTTTCGTGCACATAACTTTTCACCAATCTATCCCAAGAACCGCTTCTGCCGGTTGCATCATTTCTTGGTTCGAATAATCCAAATTTGTTGATAGGCATTTTTTTCCACCGATGAGTGACGCTGATCGACTGATTAGATTTGTCGAGACACCATTCAATTTATAATAATGCCTGCTTCGCGAAGTTCCTCGATGATCGACAGGATCTCATTGTCGTGAGCGTTGTGGCCAGCTCGGCGCGAAGCGTCCAGCAATCGTACCCGATCCACTAGCTCGTTGGGGTCATCCCAGTGTATGTAATCGATCTTATTGTCGGTTAGCGCCATCGCGTGAGGCATGAATACTCCCTTTCCAGATTTTTTCTTTTCAATCGATATCAATGGTGCGATTATATGTTTGTACTTGAATCCCCTGTTGCTTCGTAATTGGCCTTGTGTGTCATAATTGCGTTTATGCGCGTTCGTTGCCAATAATATACTCTTGTATTTACGCATATCATCCTCCGTGTAAATGTCATCATCGGGAATTCTCTTGAAGATCAATTCGTATAATCCTGGTGTACCAATGTACCTCACTTCATCTATAATTATAGAGTCATATTTGTCAATGTCGAATCGTTTATTACCGAGACGAATTTCATCCTTGTCGAAATAGACACCGTACACGTGATCGATTTTCCTTTCTTTGTCGCCACCGAGGAGAGTGCTCATGTACTCTTGTCCCAGTGGTCCCAAGTGCTTTCGCAACATTTCTTGACCTTCCAGCGTTTGTAATGTGTTTCGAACAAACGATGTTTCGAGCGTGCTACCCGAGGTTTCGAAAACATTTTCGTTTGCGAGTGTTTCGGGTATCATAGGTTGTATGATTCTCGTTGTCGCGAACGGTGTAGAGCTTATCATCGGTTCATCCAATAAAGCATTCGATGTACGCGGTGTCGATGAGCGATTCGGGTTTGACCGTTTCCTCTTTTTCGGTGTCGCATCATCCTTCTCCTCTTCCTCCTCTTCCTCCTCCTCCTCCTTGTACCGCTTGATGGGTAAGATTTTAATCTTTGCGGTACTTTCCGGCTCGTTTTTCACCGCGATCGAGTTGTCGACAATCTTTTGTAGCGGCTCAATAATAGGTCTAAAATGGGTCTTGACCGCGATATCGTCATCGATCTTACCGGTCTTCAAAGCGCGATGTTTCTTGCGGATTGCTTCACTCGTTTTCGCAATCTCCTTCGCTATCTTTTCACGTTCGCGAATATTATCGTTCTCAGCCATGTCGGTAGAGTGTCGAACGCTCGTGTTTCACCTCTCTCGACAGAACATCGACAACGACTAATTGTTTTGCGGTATCGCGAACACGTTAAATCCGTTTCTGTATCGGCCGTTCGTAAGCGAGCTATCCTTATCTATCACTAGAAATCCATACTTTTGCTGCCAACAAGTAAGACATAATTCACTGAAATCCTCGTATGACATGTCAGTATTCACGTGATCATTGTACACATGTTTCAAGTTGGTACCGTCCTGTTTAAACAAGATTAGCAGGTTTGCGTTGTCGCGTATAAGATGTTTCGGTATTCTTGCGTATGTCTGACAGAGATAGAAGCAGTCGACGTTCGAGTGGCGTCCCATTGAAAAGTATTCTCTTATCGTATTTTGTTTGTCACACGCCACGTCATCGAAAACGAAAATCGAGTTTGGACATGCTTCGCTCGGTGGAATGACGTCACTGTTATTGGAGAATGTAAAATAGCCGATTTCATCGATCGACGTCAACAAATTCTCCAGATACTGATATTTTGGCTGTTGCAGTGACTTTGAGTACACGTACACGTTTTCAAAGCGGACGCCGTGCGGGCTTTCTATCAAACTAATCAACACGTTAGTTTTACCGCAATTCGAGGGGCCGCAAACGATCGCGCGTATAGTAGTCGGCAGTATCGTACCGTGTCTACGCATCTCCGCATTGTCCCCCATCGATCGTAATCTGGCGTCGTAATTCGTCACGCGTATCGCGAAAGGTTGTCGCACGAATCTCATTTTCCCACTCCCCGATTGAATCGAACGTTTGCCTATTTATAGCTGCGCGGAACCACGAATCGCTCAGTAACGAAAAAATGTTTGTCTTGCTATCAAGTCCTTACGATATTTGTAATTTGAGCGCCGAACAGCTACAATTTGTGTCGAAAACAGTTTTATTGCGAATGTGTGGCAATTACGTCCACTGCGTGTGGGACAAGCTTCCGGAACATATAAAGGCGGATTTGGAGGTTCAAACTTATCGCCGCTGTTTCGAACATTACAATCGACCGTGGCAGCAGACGCACATCGACGGTCCAGCGCCGATGATAAAGGATTGCAGCGAATGTCAACGAAAATAGGTAGAGGCCTATTAAATCTCGCGATAAACGCACTTCCGATCGAATTCCATATCCCCGGCTATCAGTTTTGCGGTCCGGGCACGCGACTACAAAAGCGATTAGCCAGAGGCGATCGAGGTATCAACCCATTGGACGCAGCGTGCCGTGAACACGATATAGCGTACTCTCGAAGCAACGATCTCATCGAGAGACACGCGGCAGATAGGATACTCGCCAAGGAAGCGCAAACTCGCATCGTTGCGAGAGATTCGACTCTCGGTGAGAGAGCCGCCGCCACAGCTGTCTGGGCAGCGATGAAAGCCAAGACGAAGTTCGGTATGGGCCTGAAGACGACAAAGACGAAGACGAAGAAAAAGATGGCGAAGAAGCGAATACTTCCGGTAGCGAAACGTGGGGGTGTATTGCCGATTCTACCAATGTTGGGCGCGCTCGGATCTCTGGTCGGTGGAGCGGCTGGTGTAGCAAAGATGGTGAACGACGGAAAAGCCGCACAACGTCAGTTGCAAGAGATGCTACGTCACAATCGCGCCATGGAAGGTCACGGATTGTATCTCGCTCCATACAAACGCGGACGAGGAGTTTCAACGAGAAAAAAGGGGAAAAAAAAACGTCAAAGAGACGCTAAAAATGCCACAGGGCGTAACTACCAACATACAATTGCTACAACTGGCAAAACGTATGCACATTCCGTATTTTAGAGGTGTTTTCATGCGTGATTCATTACCGATCGGTGGTATATATCGAAACGAGAGCGGCATCGTAAATTTGGATAACGCTAAAGGATCGGGTACTCATTGGGTAGCGTATGCAAAGAGGGGGAATCGCGCTATATATTTTGACAGTTTCGGCAATCTTCGACCGCCGAATGAATTGGTGCGATATTTAAATGTGACAAAGATACAATACAATTACGCACCTGTTCAAACTTACAATCAAAGCATCTGTGGACAATTGTGCTTACAGTTTCTCCGAGCGGTCGATGCATGTGAATTTAAAGACTGACATCGCGCTATTTAACTCAGTATTCGTTAAACAGTTTTGCCGATATGTCTATGACATTCACACTGACCGGGAAGAGTAGTGTTCTCGCGGCAAACTACTTTCCCGCCGTAGATTTGAGCGACGATGAATACGAGCTAGGTCTAGCGGATTTTGAGACTTATCACACGATATCGAACGTGAATTCCTCGAATAATAAATTTTACTTTGGCAAAGATGACGCGGAAATTACGATTCCCGAGGGATCGTACGAGCTGCAAGCGATACATGAGTTTTTGAAACATGCAATTTTACGAAAACGTCCGCGACACGCTGTTCATGACGATGATAAAAAACACGCTGACACCACGCATATTCGGACGAATGACGACGGTGACTTTGAAGATGGAGAATATCCAATAGTGCTCCGCGCTAATTATAATACGATGAGGAGCGAGATCAAATGCGCCTACAGAATGAATTTTAGCAAGCCTAACAACATTGGATCGCTGCTGGGATTCTCGAACCGTATACTGCAGCCGCGAAAATGGTATAAGTCGGACATGCCGATTAATATTATCAACGTGAACATTATCCGCGTAGAATGTAATGTGACCGCGGGCGCGTACAGCAACGGCAAACTCGTTCATACGATACATGAATTTTCACCGAGGGTACCACCAGGATATAAGATATCGGAAACACCTGCGCACATCATTTACTTGCCGATCATCGTGCGGAGCATTACGGATTTAACGTTACGCGTTGTCGACCAGGACAGACGATTTTCGAGGAGAAGAGATCACCATTAGATTGCACGTACGACGACGACAGCGATAACGTACGTGTGTGGCGTATGAGATGCTCGTGTTGAACGGATCGAAAGATACGAGAGATAACACAATCTTTACGGAGCCAGCGACAACAACAACAACGTCGACATTCACTAATATCCAATCATCCGGTTGCAGTAAGAAAAAGAAACTGAACGCATCAAACGTTGCGTTTTTACAATCTTTGGGATTCGCGGTGCGAAACATCTGAACAATGACCGACATCCTCAACATTGGAGACGAGCCAATCTTCGACGATCGCATCGTCAAGATCGAGACTCACACGTACAACCCGTTCGCTAACACAACATTCGGACACAGTGATGAGATAAGAATACCCATACAACAACAGGATCTGTATACGTTGCCGTATGAAAGTTTCCTATACATCGAGGGAGAACTAAAGATAAATAAACCAGCCGAAGGATCTGCTGTGATACTGGGAAATAATTGTGTCGCATTCATGTTCGATGAGATTCGATACGAACTCGATGGCGTGGAGATTGATCGCAATAGAAACGTGGGAATAACAAGTTTGCTCAAAAACTATGTAACGATATCATCCGATAGAAGCGTGATTATGAGAAACGCCGGCTGGACTGATCCGACTACTGCGAATGGAAACTTCAATTTTTGCGTACCGCTCTACATGTTATTGGGATTTTGCGAGGATTACAGACGAGTGGTGATGAACGCTCGTCATGAGTTAATCTTAATACGATCGCGCAACGACAACAATTGTCTGATTGGAGATTCGACGCTGGAGCCTGTGATCAACATATTCAAGATACAATGGCGAATGCCGCATGTGTTGTTGAGCGAGATTAAGAAGCTGTCGATGCTGCGCGCTCTGGAAAGCGGACATTACCTCAGCATGGGTTTTCGCTCGTGGGATCTGTATGAGTATCCGCTATTGCAGCGTACAACCAAGCATTCATGGGCCATTAAGACAGCGACTCAGCTGGAGAAGCCACGATATGTTATCTTCGCTCTGCAGACAGGTCGGAAAAACATCATATCTGAGGATATGAGTCGATTCGACGATTGCAAGATGACCAATGTGAAACTCTATCTGAACTCGGAATGTTATCCGTACGACGATATGAATCTGGATTTCGATAAAAACAGATGGTCGATTCTGTACGATACGTATGCGCGTTTCTGCAAGAACTATTATGGATACGAGTATCTCGAGCCGAGTCTCACCGTCTCAATGTTTCTACGTAACGGTCCGTTCGTGATCATCGATTGTTCTCGACAAAACGAATCGGTCAAGAGCGCAACCGTGGATGTGAGATTGGAATTCGAGTGTAAGGAGAATGTGCCGATGAATACCACTGCGTACTGTCTCATCATACATGATCGCGTGATCCAGTACAACCCGTTGACCAACGTTGTGCGCAAAATCACCTAAACACACCAACAATTTAAAGAGAGGGGGAAGCATAGCAGAATATAAATCAAAGTGTTATGAGATAGTTGCCATTCTTCTTTTTAACTGATACATCGAAGAGAGAGAGAGAGATCTCGTCATGTCCGTACCAACGTTTGTGGATCTACAGGGGTTTATCCTCAATAAACAATTCATTGTAAAGGAAGCGGCAATCCTGAGAAGAGGATTTATTTTGTCACATTATTTTTTCGCATGTCCTGTACCATGGAGTGTACTCATAAAATCGGAGAGACACCAAGCCTCATGGTTGACTCGAAATCATCATGGATTGCAATGGGAAGATGGAAACGTTCCATACAGCATGGCTCAGCGTTTGATTACAACAGCTATCATTGGTGGACCACATGAAGAAGAAGAAGAATCCATTCTCGTATATGTAAAAGGACTTGAGAAGCGAGAATGGTTAGCCGATATATTGGATGATGCGGGAAACGGTTTCATTATTGAGACCTTGGATGCTGATTACGACGATATCGAGTCTCTAAATAATCTAGATGTTAAAAACACTATGCGATGTGGAAAACATGTTAAGAATTGCGCATTACAAAATGTATTCAAAATATTTAACTGGTGGTCGCAACGCCAGAAAGAATTGCAAGATTTGGAAAAATAAAATATTTAAACATTAATGTGTTTTATCTCTTATTCCCCTTCCCCAATCCTTTCCTCACAAATCGTTTCTAAGAATTCTTTTTATCCGAGTGCCGTTTCCCCTTCTCCTAAATTTCATAGCGCCAATAGTATTCTAGAATCTCCCACCACATTTACCCCACTACTTTTAAAAATAAGCGTCACGTATATTCTTAATTTTATACGATCAGTGTAGCGTTAACCGTTCATACTGGTGGTTCACTTTTAAAATCTGGAAATATGTACTACGCTAAAAGAAGCAGTGGCTCCGGCAGACCTGTGAATAATTACGTCCCGAGTCGTGATGACACTCCATCGTTTGAGAATAAATGTGACGAGTAAGTTTAACTTCTTTCTATCTTTATATTTTTTTTTTTTTTACAAATTGTATTATTTTCAAACTAATTTCATTTTTACAGCATTTCATTGGAGCGTCGTGCGGTTCGTATACTAGGCAGACGATACGCATTGACAGCTACGGAATTTAAATTCCTCGAAATTGGTATCAAAGTGGATCCACCGAGTTACGTGGAAATCGCCATAGGAGATCATCGAGGAAAGGAACTGATACTATCTCTCGAAGCGTGGAAAGGACTCTACGAGCAACGTCACAATATTCAGAATCTGCTTCGAAACGATTTTAAAGATGCCTACAGTTTTATAAGCGTTGGACCGGTAACAGTGCGAGTTCGTACGATTAACGATGCCAAGTTAATAAGTCTTGAATCTTCAAATGTATGCATGATGATGATCGAATCGACGTTACACCGTATGTTCGATCTCGATCCTTGCATTGATGTAACTTTTGACCGATTGGTTAAAATTACCAATACAGTCGATATCAAGTTTACGCAATTTTCAAATATCGCGTCCAATGTAACGAATCCTAAAGAAGTATCAAATGTAATACGCGCTAGCGACGCCTTCAACAAGCATCAGCTCATCGATTGCGAGCTGGCAGCTTTAGTTTTTAGTCCATAATATGTAAGAAAAAAATATTTAAAAGAAGAATAAAGAGTTTTTAAGTCTAAATTATGATGTAATTTCTTTGCATGCATTTCCATTCTCCATCTTTCTCCCACCCATAACCAGTCCCAGCTCTCATACGTAGCTCGTTGCACGGTCTTTGTGGGGGATGACGTCATGCGGGGAAGGGGGAACGTGACGCTAGAGACTGAGAGGCTAGGGATCGCGAGACTAGGGACTGAGAGGCTAGGGATCGCGAGGCTAGGGACCGAGAGGCTAGGGACTGCGAGAGAGGTAGCGCTTAGGAGAGAAAGAGAGAGCGCGAGGTGAACGCGAGAGAAAGAGAGGGTGTGAGGCGAACGTGAAGGAGAGAGATGTTGCGGCGAGGAGAGAGAGAGAGAGAGAGAGAGAGAGAGAGATGACGCGAGGTTAGGGACTGCTAGAGATAGCGCTTAGGAGAGAAAGAGAGAGCGCGAGGTGAACGCGAGAGACAGAGATAGCGAGAGGCGCATGCGAGAGATGACGCAGTGAAGGAAAAGAAGAGGAATTTTTAAAATGAATATATTAATTTAATATTAATTATTTTTAATTATGAATAAATGTGTATTATACATTTGTGTGTGTGTGTGTGTGTGTGTGTGTGTGTGTGTGTGTGTGTGTGTGTGTGTGTGTGTGTGTGTTAAAAGAATATAAATGGATATAAATGTATATAAATGTGAATATATAAATGTGAATATAAAATGGATATAAAATTTTAAAAAATATATATAAATGAATATAAAGATAAGAATATAAAGATGAAAATATAAAGATGAAAATATAAATGAATATCATAATATATAAAAATTGTCGGTGATGGAGGTGGCTATGGTAAAGCCGACGATTGTGGATGCGAGGCGGTGAAGCAGCTGAATGCTAGGTGCTGTGAGAAGCGGAGGCGACGGCTGGGCGGGGACTCCTGCATAACAGAAAATTTTTATTAATTATTTTAATAATTTATAATTAAAAAGAAATACTTACTAGTTCCAATTTTCCACCACAGGTTCTGGTGGATATGGCTCTAGGCCAAACAGTTCCCGAAGAGCATACATGTTCTCCCATAGCCAACTGTTATTGGCATCCATTTCCCGCGCCTCTGCAGTTTCGCACCACATTTCTGCAAACATTTGTCGATGTTCCCACCTCAGCATTCTCACCCACTCTCGTTCAGTTAAACCTTGCTCCACCACATGTTGCGACCGTAAATTTTGCACAATGTTATAGATCATCTGAAAAATATGAATATTTAATATATATCTAAACATATTGCAATATTCTGTACAATAGTTTTAAATAAATTGTACAACTTACTATTTCGGGGAGCGTACGGCGCAGAAAACCTCCAGTCATTTTTTTCACTATTTTTTACACTCACTTCGCTCGGCGACTGTTCGAGACTTTTTGATGTGGAGACAGACTCTCTCTCCATAAGCTTCAACCCCACCCCTCTCAAAATTATCGCAATTCTTCCTTAAAAGATATTTAGAAAAATGTTTCGCTCTCGTTTACGACCGATTTTCCGCGAGGGTACAAAGCTGCCGAACGTCAACGCTTTTACATTTGCACCCCTATAAATAACGTTTGACATGTTCGTCGCAGCGTCGGCCCTAAAATCTTCATTCCTTTCCTAATGATAAAATGTCCATAAAATGAAAAACAGTTTTATGGCTTCGGGTAGCCATAAATCACAAAGATAATCAGTTGCCGAGCATGCTTAGACCCCCCCCCCCTCCTTTGTCGAAACATCCCCCTCCACCCGCGTGACGTCAGCCCCCGCGCCCCCGAGATACCCCCGCCCCGCGTGACGTCATACCCCTCGCCGCGGAGAACCCCCGCGCCCCGCACCCCCCTCGGAGCCCCATGGGTTAGAACCGGCATAGTATTACTACTGACGATAACAAAACTTGTTTACAGAATTAAAATTTCTTAAAAAATGACACTATTAGCTGTAACATCAATTAACAAAATTCGGTATATTTACACCTATAAAGATACAAACAAAACTGATAGCGGTACAAACGTCTGCAGGCAATTACAAAACAGCACCCGTATACAAAATTGAAATATCCCAAAAATGACATTATTATCTCTAATATCAATTTTGAACATTCGGTATATTTATACCTGTAAAGGTACAAACAAAACGGAAAACAATACAAACGTCTGCAGACGATAATAAAACAGCACTTGTTTACAGAATTAAAATTTCTTAAAAAATGACACTATTAGCTGTAACATCAATTTTTAAAACTCGGTGTATTTACACCTGTAGGGGTACAAACAAGACGTAAAGCAATACAAACGTCTGCAGACGGTAACAAAACAGCACCCGTTTACAGAATTAAAATATCTTAAAAAATGACACTATTAGCTGTAACATCAATTTTTAAAACTCGGTGTATTTACACCTGTAGGGGTATAAACAAAACGGAAAGCAATACAAACGTCTGCAGACGGTAACAAAACAGCGTTTACAGAATTAAAATTTTTCATAAAATGACACTATTATCTGTAACATCAATTTTTAAAATTCGGTGTATTTACACCTGT
>NW_028141666.1:0-20010 GCF_030444845.1 Prenolepis imparis
AAGCAGTGGTATCAACGCAGAGTACTAACGACAAGAGATAATATGATTCATAGAATACGCGACGCTATTCGTTCTTTAGATGCCGATGAAATTCTTTATGCAACAAATAATTTAAAGAAAAGAATACGTGCTTGTATTGAAGTAAACGGTAAACATTTCGAACATCAGGCCTAATCACATGTAGCATCTAGCCATACATTTACACACACACACACACACAGACATACGCGCGCGCACATACAAAAGAAATGTAAATCCGACCGGGCAACCTCCGCGCGATAGACTTTGAGTAATGCTAACGCCGGCGGTACTGTAACTTTCAAGCTCCATAACTCGAAAACTACTTAATAAAAAGAGACTTACATATAGTGGTTTGAAAAGCTCTCGAGATAAGCTACAAGAATATGGAATGAAATATAGGTACTTCCATTTGAAAATTTCAAGGTCATTTTTATATGACCTTGACAACACTCTTCAAGGTCATACTAATATTACTATGTAATGCATTACTTGAAGCCCTACAACTTTTGTCTGAAACATTTTTGTTTGCCGCGCTCAGTTTTCGATATAATAGGGTGATACGGGTGGTCTGAGACAGTATATATATATATATATATATATATATATATATATATATATATATATATACAGTATATATATATACAGTATATATATATATATATATACAGTATATATATATATATACAGTATATATATATATATATATATATATACAGTATATATATATATATATATATATATATATATATATAAACACGATCTGATTTAAAAACAATACATAATGTACGGAAAATTCGGCGAGCGCGACAATAAGTAAGGCGAACGACTCCAGGTGTACAAAAAAAATGGTGAACATTTCAAATTTAATTATAATTTTATTTAATTGACACATGTTTTCTTATTTTAATATATTTATTTGTAAAAAATTTTTTTAAATCATTTGTTGACGTGAACAACAGAATTTCAATTAATGTTGAATAGTTAATAATGACTTATTTGACTGATAATCGTCTAAATAGTTTCGTTAATATTTTCTGTTATAGTTACAACACAGAAAAGAGGAGTCAGAAAAATATTAGAGTTAATTATACACTTTACTATTGAAAACAAATGTGTCAATTTAGAAATAAAAATGCGAATAACGATGATGTTTCTCCGATTGTTATTAATTCGAAATCTATCTGCATTATTATTGTATTTCCATAAGAAAAGCATGTTATAATTTAAGTCGATTGAAGAAGACACAAGTAAGTGTCGAAACATATCGATAATGTTTATATTTATTTTGTTTATCTATTAATAAAAAAAATTTTCACCAACATTGAGTCTCGTTAAGGCCTTTATACAGGATGATTCAGAACAAATGAGACAAACTCTGAGGAATGATAGGTCTCGCAGAAAGGATCATTTTTTGTTAAGCAACCCATGTTCTCTGACACGTCGTTTAGGTGCTACGCGATCGTGAAGGTCTTAGATGACATTTATTACAATTACGAAATAAATTTATCTACATAGGTATTGGTTCTGTTGATGTTCTTCAGAGTTTGTCGCATTTGTTCTGAATCACTCTGTATTGTTTCATTACTTTTTATGTATACGAGCTTATAATTTCCATTTAATGTTTAGTATATTTTTCTTGGCGTAATTAATTTCGGAGTTTATTGCGCGTATAATATTCAATATTTAACGCATTTCTCTGAACAGATTTCTAGATAAAATGTGATACTTTCAATAAAAATGTTTCATCAGCATATTCATCATATTGTGAATAATTGTACTTAAAATATCAATTACGCACGTTTCATTTGCAGTCTACTTGATATCAAAGCTGATTAGATAGATAGTACTAGTACTGGGAACCGAAAGGGAACTGGCGCGTGATTAAATAAACTTTGTATAACTTGATAACTTTTGTTTATAGGTAGATGTACTTCAAAGCTTGAATCGGGATTCACGATGCGTTCGCGTTCTGAGTCGTGAACGTATCACTGACAATTAGTATAATATTATATAAAAGAATGTAAATGAATATAATACTATAATAAAATTTATTTTATTATTAAATCCAATTTTACTATAATACAATAAACTTATGCAATATATAAAAAAAGTAATATTTTAATATTAATGAAATAATTCTTACTAAATTATGTTATTCATCGTTTGTATTAACATAAAACAAATATTTCAAAAATTTGCTGGAACATAAGATATTTTTATCTGACATAATGTAGGCATAATATATGCAGAACAATCTGCGAGATTTTTTGGGAGATAGAACCCCATTCTTGTGTTTCTTTTACCTTAAAATCACCAAGACAGTGTTTGTTGTTATCTAAATAAAATTATATATATGATCATCTAGATGAAATTTTGGCGTCATCTTATCTTCATATAGATAATAAAAATATGTATTTTATTATCTATATCTGCATCTAAGATGAAAAAAAGTGTTATCTTTACTAAATTATCTAAAATAATGTCAGATAATTTGGTTTCATAGCATATAAAAGTATTTAAGTAGTAGAACTTAAGCGATAAAAACTTATAAATAAAAGTATAAATATATTTTCATATCCCTTTTATAATTTACATTTTTTCTATAACTGTGTTTACATAAGCAGTCTTAAAAATAATATTATCTGGAAGTTATCTAGATGAATCGCCATATAATTTTATCTTTTATCTAGACATGTTTAAAACAAAATCATCTTCATCTTATCTAAATTGAATTTACATATTTTTATCCCATCTTTATCTGGCTAATTTTAAAATTATCTAAGCACAACATTGCACCAAGATAAGGACAATAGCATATAGTTATCAGTTTGATATATAAAAATATACATTTTTTGATGGACTTACAATGTTTAACTGTTTTAAACGTGGTATTAATGTCTGTATTTATGCATAGCATGAATTAATGTCATATTTTATCCCGTTTATTACTATATCTAATTTACAGTACTCTTTAAAAATATTAGAAGGGAGAATTTTTTAAAATCCATAGATACTTATTAAATTCAATTTTGAAATAATAGTTTCCAAACATATACAATCTTCAAAACTTTGGTTACAAAAAAATCTGTAGGAGAGCTGTAATTGATGTCATAAAGCAAATGTAAATCAGGGATTTATTCGTGTTTTAAATTTTGTTATTTTCTTTTGTTTGCTTGTGTTTTCCTTTAAATTGAATAAATGTTATACTTATTAAAGGTCCATATTTTCGCATAATTCTTGGATAATGTAATAAAAGTTATGGTGCTTAATTTTTAATAAATTAAAAAATAATTTTATGTGTAAAGAAAAAAATATTCGGAAATAAGCTTTTCTGCTAAATCAGTTGAGGCCATGGATGGAAAAAGGGCGCATAAGCCTTTTTCCATAAATCGTCTAAATCAACTCACAGGTATATGTTTTATATACATATATAATATATTATACAAAAGACATTATTTCTCTAACTCTAATGTAACAATATTATATAATAAATAATATAATAATAATTACATATAATATACAAGATATATATGTAATATATATATATATGTGTGTGTGTGTGTGTGTGTGTGTGTATACAATATATATATATTGTGTGTATATATATATATATATATATATATATATATATATATATATATATATATATATATATATATATATATACAGGGTGGTTCACGTAACGGTCGCCAAGATTTTTGAGACATTTCTGCCAGTTTAAAATAAAGTTTATACAGTGAAAATTAATCTGGTTTACGCAAGCTATGACATGCAATAAAAAATTTTAAGAAATTTTTTTTTTTATAAACAAATCAATGTCACCTTAAATTTTTTAAATGGAACCACTATATTTTTTTATATAAATCGATTCCTCACAATATTCTGCATAAAAAATTATAAGTATAGGATGGTCAAAAAGTGAATAGTTTACGAGATGTTTTATACTTCAATTTTACATAATCTTATTATAAGGATGGTTCTCGTAACGATCGCCACGATTTTTAGGGCACGCACGCACGCACGCGCGCGCGCGCACACACATACACACACACATTACATATACAGGGTGTTAAAAAAGTGTCGCATATGCTCAGCGCTATTCGATAGAGAATAAAAATTTAAGAAAAAATGTCTAATACTATTTTTTGATGCGATAAATAGTTTCGCTGCAATTAATTATTGTAATCAGTCAATCAGCACGGAGCTACAAGAGAAAACAAACGATGGAGCGCGCGAAGTGGGAAAGAATTTTCCGAAAAAATTATTTAAAGGAAAGCAGCTTGCTCAAATGCGAATTTGGCCTTATAAAATTTAGTTTAGGTCTCATTTTTTAAATTTAGACAAGATGAAATTATTCATTGTATCGAAAAATAGTATTAGACATTTTTTCTTAGATTTTCATTCTCTATCAAATGGCGGTAAGCGTATGCGACACTTTTTTAACACCCTATATATATTGTATATATATATATTATATATATATTATAATATATAACATTAACATATTATTATAATTATTTTAATTATATATAATATATTATTATAATTATTTTAATATTTATTTAAACAATATATAAAAAGTTGTAAACTAAATAATTAATTATATTTAATTAAAAAAGAAACCACTTTTTTATAATTTTATTCTATTTATAGAAAAAGAGCACATAAATCAATTTTTTCAAACTCATAAAAAAACAAATATCATCTTCAAATCATGACCTCTGTTTTCAGAACGTTTGAAGGATATGTTACTACACCTTTAAAAAAAATTAGTTTTAATCGCATTATTTTTCATTAAGTAATATTCTAATAAAAACTTTGAAGTCGATTTTTTCGAAATAGTGTTTTGGCGTATGTGCCCTTTTTCCATCCATGGTCTAAATTGTTTGTACATTTAGAGCATGTAACATTACAATACACAAAATTTGTCTTAAAAGTAAATGTAATTCCCAGATATTGTAAATAATAGAAACAAAATCTTTAATTAGTAATAATAAATAAGATTTAAAGTAAAAAATTTCATTTTAGAAGTTGATATATTTATAAGGATCAACAGAAACATTTTTTGTCACATGAAAATTTGAAATAGCATTAAAAGTGTAATCTTCTTGAATTCCAAACATATTTACTTCATAATTTGTTATCATTCTTATCATATTAACATTTTCCTGCATCTGCTTTTGAAGTTCTTTTTTAAAAATATGATAAATTCTGCAATAATGTATGGTGAATTCAAGCTTTTTGAAAATTCGTAGAACATTAAAACAACTATTTTAATTAAAATAATATACAAGTATCTATTTTTACTTGGCGTAATTTTTTTGATATCATTATTTTTCAGAAAATTTAAATAACTATTTTGTACAACTTTTTTAGTTAAAATATTTTTATAAATTTTTATTTTCAGTTTACACCATTTCTTTAAAAACACTATTTTATAAATACATAAATATGAATATAATAAATACAGTTTTGCACAACTGGCGCGTGTACTTGGCGCCTTTTTTTATCTTTTTTAAAAAAGTAAGTTTTTTGGGTATCAATTACATGGTTGAATATAATTTTATTTCCCAAATGTTTATGATCAATATAATTATGTAGTTGAATTTAAAAAATATTCTTTAGTTTGCTAGCTAAACATGAAATTGAACAATATATTTTATTTATATATTTATGTGAGTCGAGAGGATTATTTATTTCAATATCATAAAAAAATAAGACTAATGGTAGAATAATTTTTCCTTCAGCATTTTTTTCAATAAACTCCCAAAATTTAGTTTGAATTATTGAAGTAATAATAATATAATTTTTTTACATTGTTCAATGTATAAAGTTATTGTAGAAAAAACGTTTGGAATTTCAAGAAAGATTTTAAACGTTTGGGATTTCAAGAAAGATTTTTAGACTTTTGCGCGACACTATTCAAGACGATATTCATGGTGGTCAGGAGTGAACAGCAAACACGCCACAGGACACCTAGAGCGAAGGTCATTCTAAAGTAAAAAAAATTTAGAACAGATGATCTTTCTCTCCAGTGGACCGGAAGGGTCCAGACCTTGGTCATCTGATGCCTTCCCAGGACCATTGTTGCCAAAATTGGTACACGGAGACGTTGATTTATGATTTCTCGATTTCTCGATTTCTACTCTTACTTCAATCTCACAATACGAAAATCCACCTTCTCGAAGATTTATTATGACAATGAGTTAACTGCTGATATGCAGTACGTTGTTGCTTTCGAGGCATTCTATCTCAATCGTAGTACACGTTAACATAGCCTTTTCGCAATGACTCTAACGCTTACAACTCCATAAGTGTCTAATGGAAAATTATATTCTGTATTCGTCATGGCGCAACATGCACATCCTATGAGTGATCTTGTAACTAGTATCAATGTAAATACTCATATAAACAAACAAACATTCTGTAATTTTCATTCTGTAATTTTCATTCATCTAGCATAACTACTTTTTGATGTTGGGATATTATTTCCATCAGAATATTTGCATGTTTTTTCATATTATTCTTTGCATTTCATATGGATGGTTTCCATTTAGTTGAGTATTATTTTATATATACAGTTGCAAAACCTCTAGCAACAAATTGAAACTGGCAAACTTGATATGTTGTAAGCTTTTTAACATTATTAAAAAGAAATAAATAGTTTTAAATAAATTTCAATGAATAGTAAGAATAAATAATTTGACATGCAAATTAACAAAATAAAACTTTAAAATGTACTTATGTAGTAAATAATTATGTAGTAAAATATAAAAAAAAACAATTTAATGTACATATATATAAATATATATATATATTTATTTATTTTATGTATTACATTATTATGTAATCAAAAATAGAAATTACAGTAAAGGTTCGCAAAGACTTAATCAATAAAATAAAGTTAAAATTCGCAGTATCGAGGAAGGTCGGGCGCAAAATTAATAAACCAGTTGATTAATATAAATACATGTAATTAGAAAAAACTAAATAAATGTATATATAAGTAATTATCGTACGTATCGATCTGTTTTGAGTCCATTTTCAGCGTAAAAAAAACTTAAAAAATTAGATATATGTGAAGAAATCAAGCGGTGTTGAATAATTAAAAACATAAATAAAAATCGGGCGGAACGCAAAGTAAAATGCCGATCATTAATATGTAATATCACATATGTGTCATATAAATTAAACATCACATATATCATATCACTTATTATTATACTGCTCGAAAAAGATAAGTAAATTTAAAATAAGATATAAATAAAGATTAGTAAAGTAAACTTAAGGTAAGTAAAACAAATTAAATTAAACATGATAAAAAGAATGTTTATGTAATTTCTGCCTTATATAGTAGCCCGCTCCCTTAACATTCTCAAACTTGTTTTTTTTTTGCATGTGTTACTGTACAAATATTTAAATGTAAATAGTGCATAAACTTTTCATAATTTGTATCATGCAAGTCTTCGCAAACATTTATTTCTATTGTTAAATGTGATATTTGGATTGTTTTAATAATAAGGCAAAATTTTGAACAATTTGCACAATTCTATCTCTAAAGTTTTCCTTTCCTATAAAATCACATGCAATTTGTGCTTTAAAAACTCTTTCATTGTATCGTAGTATTTTATATACATCATGTGAAGGAGACAGTAATTTACCTTTGTTAATAAATGCTGTAAAAATGTTATAAAAACAACATACTGGTTTATATCAACAAGATTTTAGAATATTTGATTTTTCACTTTTTAATGAAATATTGTGTTTACAAGTTAATTTATTCAAAATTTTACAAATTATAAGTCCACCTATGTAATATATAATATTTTCCTAAATTGTGTTGAAACAATAATGTTATCTACTAAACTCATTATTTTTTCAAAATCTTTATCTTTCTTATATATACTATGATAAGTGTAGAATGTTTACTTGTACGATATTCAAGTACAGATATAATATTTCAGATGTATCACCTATATATACAATTTGCTTTAATGCTATGTTATATATTATTGCGAAACAATATTTTTCTTAAAATCCATTTAAATTGAACTGTATTATTATTCCAGCCTCTGTGAAATCTGATACATGAAAACATATCGGAAAAAAATATTTAAAAAATAATTCTATATTTATATAAATATTTTGTATATTATATAAAAAATGTGGTAAGGATAACGTACTGTTAGTAAATAAATCATTTTTAATTTCAGGATCACTATTGACATCTATAATATATTTACACAATGAATAAAATATGTGACATAAAGTATGTAATTATTAATATTCTAAATTTTATCATTTGATTTAAATGTTATACACATAATAAAATGTTCTGTAACATAAATGATATCTCATCATTTATATTAGAATTACACGTTGAAACATCTCTCATCATTGAAATTTTCAAATTTTATTTGCAAATGTATGATTTCTCCACATAGTATATATATAATAATTTTTTCACGAGCTGATATTAAATTTTTTAAAACAGAATCTTTTTTAATAGGTGACTGTAAATAATCCTAGATACCTCCGATGATAATTCATCAACAATTTGCAATATGTTATTTCTACAGTTTCATTTTTTAACTGAATTCAGAAAACCAGAATAAATTATAAAATAATATATTTTTTTACAGTTTCAAAAAATTTTGTATAAAAAGATATGTATGCGTCTCTCCATTTAGATAAAAAGTTTCAATTAAACAAAAGTCCGTACCATTCATGACAATTTTCTAAATCAGTGATAATATCACATATCTTATTTCTATGTCTCTGTCAATTTCTTTTCTGTTTCATATGCTTTTACCCAGACAGCACACAATGTCCATTAGACGTCCAGTTTTGGTTTTTATTTAGTCCGAACATCCATGGACATAATATGAACGTTTTAAGAATATCCATTATTCGACGTTCAAAGTATATTTATTTTAGATGTTTGAAAAATGTTCATTATTGGACGTTAAAAGTATATTTATATTTAGACGTTTTAAAAATGTTTTATGTATATATAAAAAATGTTCGTCGAAATTTTGTCTGATCTTTTGATTGCGTTCGGGAACCACACGCTCTTAGAGCCAGAGTGTCGTTTTCTATCTTTGTTATTTACGAAAAGGTGAACTAGGACAGAAACATACTCAGAGTGCTAAGAGCGTGGGTCCCGAACGCAGGCCTGTGAACATTCTTTCGTTAAACGGAGTATACATACTCTGTTTTACTTGCCTCGTGATTGAGGATGCTTTTAGATCCGCGATAGATCTAAAAAGAATATCTCGTGAACATTCACTTGTTTATGATGTTTTCTGACCGAATATTACGTGCATGTGATATTCAATTTTTCTCGTCCTTCCCGCCTTCGCCAGTTCTCGAAGATTGATGCTGCGCATATACTAGAAGGTAATCCTTATTTATTTCATTATTATATTCATTAATAAACTTTATAAAATTATAAATTAATTAGCGTACATATTTTTTCATATATTTTTCATATTTTCCGTGCACTTTCTTGTAAATTCAATCTTTCGAAAAATAGTAAGGTTATGGTAATAAAATTCCAAATAAAATCAAAAATATAATTAATCCTAAGGCATATCATTTCATATGACATTCTGAAATGCATTATTTGAATTCTTTAATCGTTTTTAATTAACACATTGATTTTTATTAAAATTATTGTCTATTGTGAACTTGGTTCATTAAAAGAAGTCAACTTCCATTACGTACCTTGTTATTATAATTGCAATATTTAGGGCTAATTATAATTTTATTGTTTCTTCATTAAGTTTCTTCATTTTAATATAAAAGTTTATTAAAGTTCATATACATCCCATCCATGCATAAAGACACCTTAAAATGTTTTATCGCAAAACATTTATTTAAAATTTTGAATACATATAGTATAATTCTGGATTTTTCTATCGCATCTTTTTCTTGTAATTTAATCAAGTTTTATATTTCAGACCATCTGTTACGCATACAGTGGAGAAACGTTACAAAAAACATCTTACACAACATTTTGTTTTATCTGGAAGTCAACATTGGTAACATCTAGTACTGTTTTGTCTGGAAGTCAACATTGGTAACATTTGGTACTCAATATTGAATATAAGGTAAAATATAATTATATGTTTATAATCTTTGTGCTCTTGAAGCAATTTTTGCTTTGATTATTTGCTCGCAATGGAACAGATGTCTTTCGCTTTTAGTCTTAACGTCATAATTCAACATGTCCATAGTGATAGATCATAAGCCTTAAAAAAATGTAATAAGTTTGCAACTTCTTGATGATTATTTTTTAATTTTTTAATTAAATTTATTTTTAATTTTTTAATTTTTTAATTTTTTTAGAAATTATGTTTAAAATATATATATTCTCATCATGTATCATCATTAAAAAATATATTAGTATTTATCAAGAAATATTTATCAAAAAGACGAAAGAATCAATTGATAAATTGTGAAATATATCGTAACAGATATCTAAATACATGAAGAAGACATTAAAAGTAGAAAACATAAGAAACATTGCGACTAATGCGGTGAAAGAAATCATTACTTTGATATATAATAATATATATCAAAAGTTATATATATATATATATATATATACAGGGTGTCCGGTAATAGTCGCATCAACCGTCGTGTGCAGGTAGAGCTAGTTAAACCGAGTAGAAAAGTCCTCTACCATTTTGCGATATTCTCAATAATAAGAGAGATATTAATTAATAAAGATCGGCCAATTCGCGTAACGACGACGAGAAGAGACAGCCCAGTTTTATGTCGTTACTAAGCATGCGGCGAAAAGAAACAGTATAATGTTACACGGTTGCTAAGCGCGCGATGAAGCGGGGAGGAGCGCTTTACAAAAGACAGTAACTCCATACGAGTAGCGCTAACTCTGGACCCCCGAGTGGGCTGTCTCTTCTCGCCGCACGCTTATCATCGCGCGAATTGGCTGATTTTCTTTAATTTATTTCTCTCTTATTATTGAGAATATCGCAAAATGGTAGAGGACTTTTCTACTCGGTTTAACTAGCTCTACCTGCACACGACGGTTGATGCGACTATTACCGGACACCCTGTATATGGAGGGGTAAAAGCCATAGTGGTGTAAGTCAAATTTTTTAGAACATTAACTTGTACATTAGATGCAATTTATATATTGTATAGAGTGCATCTATGCACACGAGTCAATATTTTAAAAATTTGACTTACCCACCATGGCTTTTATCCCTCCATATGTATATATATATATAGTAAAATGATACCAAAAATAATATATATATATATATATATATATATACTGGGTGTCTGACGTAAGGTGTCACACCGAAAATATACAAGTAGATCTCGTTAAACTGAGTCGAAAAGTCCTATACCATTTTGCAAACAACCACGTAAAATTTCGAGATATTAATTAAAAAAGATCGACCAACGAGCGCGCGAATTACGTCGGGACGGCCCGCTAAGCGGTGTACCGTGCCGTATCGCTATAGGCAACGCGCGCCTAGCATGCGGCGGGCAGCCCCGACGTAATTCGCGCGCTCGTTGGTCGATCTCTTTTAATTAATATCTCGAAATTTTACGTGGTTGTTTACAAAATGGTATATGACAAATGGTATAGGACTGAGTTTTCCACTCAGTTTAACGAGATCTACTTGTATATTTTCGGTGTGACATCTTACGTCAGACACCCTGTATATATATTTATATATTTCTTTCACCGCATTAGTCGCAATGTCTCTAATGTATTTTACTTCTAATGTATTTAGATATTTGTTACGATATATTTCACGATTTATCAATTGATTCATTCCTTCTTTTTGATAAATACTTCTTGATAAATACTGTATACTGCTTTTTGATGGGATGATACATGATGGGAATATATTTTAAACAGACACAATTTCTAAAAAAAAATGAAAAAATAATCAAGAAGTTGTAAACATATTACATTTTGTTAAAGTTTATGATGTACCACTACAGACATGTTGAATTATGACTATGAATTATTAAAAGCGAGAAGATTATGTATCTTAATTTATATCTTAACATTCTATAATACAAAGAGAGATCTTACGTCTGAAGATTATATTAGGGAATATATATATATATTTAAACTATTGTATTGTTTAAATTAGTTATATGAATTTTCTTGATAAAATATGAAATATTTCGTTAAATATTCATTTTTCGATGATTTTATTTTAATAATATCTGATTAATTCTATTTATAAAACTTACTCTTTTGAAATTATTTAGATATAACTTTTAAAATGAGACATTGTATATATGTTTATATACGATGTCCCATTGAGTAATATATATGTATATATATATATATATATATATATATATATATATATATATATATATATACAGGGTGTTGAAAAAAAAGGGTAAAATATTTTAAGGGGATTTAGTATGCCCAAAAACAAGTCGAAAAGTCTTAATAAACATGAGTCCGCAAATAAATCGTTTTTGAAATATTTTTAATTTTATTTTTTTTTATAATTTATATTTTTTTGTTTTAAATTATTTTTATTATAATTTATGCGAAAAAATAAGCTGGTATTTTACCTTATCTTAAAGAAGAAATATTCATGTGAATATAGGTAAATTAAATTAAATTATAAGTAAGTTAAGTTATATGACATATTGCAAATATCTCAAAAATGACTTCTTTGCGGATCCATGTTTATTAAAACTTTCTAACTTATTTTGAGGCAAACTAAATTCCCTTAAATTATTTTACCTTTTTTTTCAACACCCTGTATATGTATATACACATATTTTGTATATATATAAAGTTATATATATTATTGTATATGTATGTATATATATATATATATATATATATATATATATATAAGTTATACATCAGCATCTCAGAGGTAAACTGTATATTAAATCATATTTTTCGAAAAGTATGCAGTAAAACATTTTCCAATTTAAATGTAACTAAAATTTACCCATAATCCATAATTATGTCACTTATTGAAATATCTTTGTAAGTGTTGCAAATTAGCATTGAAACTAATAAAAATTTCAAACAGTCTACTAAAAATTTACAAAGTGACTTAATATAGTTTACCTTTAAGATGCTGATGTATGCTGATATATTTCATATACATTCATATATACATTCATATATGGCACATTATTTTAGCAAGGCAAAATAATTTTGTTTATAGTGTCAAGATGACAGATTTTCTAATACTAAAAGTGTTATTTGTACAATTTATAACTTTTTCTTGTCGAGCGACAATTTAACGTTTTTCTACAAACAAAAAATATCCAATAGATACTTTTTAAATTAAAATTTGAGATAAATAATTTTAATTTCATTGCTGCAGAAAAAATTTCAAATTTTAAATAAAACTTAAGAAATAAATTTGTTTGTATTAAATTTAATTACAAAATTAGTTATAAAATTAACCGTATAAAATATTTTTTATATAAATTTAGATTTTATTTTTAGTTCTGTGAATCTGTCATTCCATCAGCATCTATTTTCTCATCTGTAAGTTGAGAATTTAATAATGTCCGAAATTAAGAAATATTATATGAGAGCAAAGAGAAAGCGTTTCCAAGAAGAAGTCTTTTCTGATCCTGAGCCTAATCCTCCTAAAATTATTACAAGATCCTCTGAACCAACAAATATAAGTATCCTACCAACAAATATCTCTACCAATAACATACAACCAGAACCGCAACCAGAACTTTCTGAAAACATTTTAGAATCAGATTTGTTCTTTTATGAATCTGATAAATCAAATGAATATCTTCCACTTTTCTCCCACTCACCTTCAGATTCAGTCAATTCTGATATATATAAGTATTTTTCTCATGACGGTACTAAAGAAAATAATTCAGAAGAAAATATACAATTAAATTTAAGACTGTGGTCATTGACGCATAATATTTCGCATGCAGCATTAAGTGATTTATTAAAATTATTAAAAATTCGTATTCCTGAATTACCCACTGATGCTCGAAGTCTTTTAAACACTTGTCGTACAATTGTAAGTAAAGTTATTGAACCTGGGCAATATTATCATTTCGGTGTAAAGAATTGTATAAAAAATCTTATAAATTACTCTAATGATTTTTTTAAGAATACTGGAATTATAGAACTTGCAATTAATATAGATGGTCTGCCTTTGGCAAAAAGTTCTGGAAGTCAAGTTTATCCCATTTTATGTCGGCTTGTCAAACATCATAGTAATGTAGATATGATTGGCATTTATCATGGCTATGAAAAACCTAAAAACGTTAACTGTTACTTAAGCGATTTTGTTGAAGATATATCAATTGTTATTAATAATGGAATTGTTATCGATACTAAACATTATTCTGTCAAAATTTCTCATTTTATTTGTGATGCAGTAGCGAAAGCTTATATTACCTGTACAATTGGTCATATGGGTTATTGTTCGTGTACTAAATGTTATGAGGAAGGTACTTATATTAATAATCGTGTCTGCTTTCCTAATACTAATCATTTACGTTTAAGAACAGATAAAGATTACAGATTAAAAGTTCAAGAAGATCATCATAATGGTACAAGCTTATTAGAACAGATTCCTGGTCTTGATATGATTAAATCTTTTCCCTTAGATTATATGCATTTAATTTGCCTTGGAGTCGTAAAAAAACTAGTAGTAAATTTTTGGTGTTTTGGAAAACCTTCCGTAAAATTATCATATCGGGATATTGCAAATATATCTTCTAATTTAATTAATCAAGCTAAAAATATGCCAATAGAATTTAACTGTAAACCTCGATCATTACTTGAAGCAAAAAGATGGAAAGCTACTGAGTTTAGGCAATTTTTGTTTTACACTGGTCCTGTTGTACTTCGAAAAATATTAAATAATGATAGATATATAAATTTTCTTTGTTTACATTTTGCAATAATTATATTAACGTCTTCAAAATATTCATGCTTTATTGATTATGCTTCTAAACTTCTTTTGTATTTTGTGAACACATTTAAAATTTTATATGGTGCAGAAAATATATCTCATAATGTTCATAATTTGTTGCATCTTTCTGAAGATGTAAAAATTCATGGCCCATTAGACAATTTCAGCGCTTTCCCCTTTTTTCACCTTTACGAATGGATTTTTCATCTTTACGAATGGATTTTAAAATACTTTGTAAATAATTTGAAAATTATTTACAAAGTATTTTAAAATCCATTCGTAAAGGTGAAAAACCGTTAGCACAAATAATTAAAAGGAAAAGCGAACAAAATTTTCATCAAGTTCAAATAGTAGAAAGGACAAATAAAAAATATCCTATTTATGAAAAGGAACATTGTGCTGGTCCGATTCTTAATCTTAACATTTGTAAACAATTTAAAAAAATTATTTTACAAGACTTTGTGTTGCGTATAGATCATCCTAATAATTGTTGTACTCTTATCAATGGAGACATAATTTTAATTGAAAATATTGTGCATTGGAATAATGACTTTAAATTAATTGGCAGAAAGTTTTTGATTGTTGAAAATTTCTATACGCGTCCTGCAAATCAAAAGATATTGGAATCTGTTCTGTTGACAATGTTGGTCCTCTTGAAGTATTTAATGTAGCAGATATTTCATTTAAATGTGTGATATTAAATTGGGAGGAAAAACATGTAATATTTCCATTAATACATTTATGCAAACATTAATTGTTAATGTTATCATCAACGATTACTATTATCTTTTTTATTGCAGAAAAACTTTTTCAAATTTATGAAAAAGAGTTTTGTTTTTATAATTTTTTGTTCTTTTTTCAACTTTTTTTAAAACTGATTTAAAAATTACATTGACTTTTTTAAACTGATTTTAAACTGATTTTTAAATTTAATTAATTTTAAAGATTTAAGCTTTTCCTGATCTTATATATATTTCGCAATTACCTCCTATTAACAAATTGTTTAATATATATTAACTATTATATATCCTATTAACAAATATTTTTTATAAAATTGAAATAAAAAATGTTGCATTGCCTATAATTAATTAAGAAAAAAAGTCAATGGGTGGTTATTCTTTACTTTTTTTCTTTTTCTTTACCATTAAAATTATTGAAATGGTTACATTCTTGATTACAAGTTGTTTACGTTTAAATTGTTTATGTTTTAGTTGTTTATGTAAAATGTGTGAAAAAACGTGGACTGTTATTCAATTCGAAGAAGATTGTTCTGTGGAAGCGGTACCCTCAATATGGATACAAGGGCAGTTTTGCCATTGGCCTACATATTCACGGGAAAAATTAATGACTGCAATAAAAAAGCATGAATCTTTAAATACATGCTGGCCCAGCTATAAAATTAGAAGCTTCAGAAATTCTACTTTTGGTGAGTTCTTATATTTAAAATAAATGTTACATTGAAAGGAAAGGCTCAGATAAAATATCATTGATGTAGTAAAACGCGCTACATGAGAGTCTTGCGCGGTAATAATGCGCGAAGTGTTTATAATAGATATTTACTTTATTATTTGTACGCGTTTCGGCTCTTGTTCGATTCTTTAGCAACAATTAAACAATAATCAAATTCTACACGCATTATTTATCGCGCCTTACCAGGCTTTATAGCTCATATATTTACTATACCTAAAATGTATTTACTAGTTTTTATATAATTATATAAAATTAATGCAAAATAGAACAAATATATTTTTTAATTTTTTAAGATGACTATTTCAAAGCACGCTCAAAAGCACGTACCGCTGAAGTGACAAGTGACTTAAATTCTGAAATAGAAGAGAACGCTAAAAGAAAAAGAATTCAGAAAACGTTTACTTCATCAGAAGAGGATTTAGAAACCTCATTATTATCAGAACCACCAATATTAAAAACGAAAACTAAAATACAGCAGAAAAAATGTAGTTCTTTAAGAAAAGAAAGTTCTACATCACTTAACGTAAATCAGTCTACATATGATGAGTCTTCATACAATACAGAAAATAGTAAGTTTTTATATTTATATATTAATTTATATATTAACTAATCGTATATTTTAATTAACACTTGTGCATAATATAAATATTATATATACTATATATTTGTTTGTGACGCATGCAGTTATCTCGTAAGGTTAGCAATATGGCAAAAAAATGTATACAAAAGTTGTAGGGGTCAGAGGGGAACGTCTTGTGTCGTAAGCATGATCTTATTCTAGGTGGAGGCATTTTTGAGATTTCGAGATCATCATTACTTTTTTAAACGAAACCACTATAATTTTCTTACATAAATCGATTCCTCGTAAATTTGGCATAAAAAATTGTTAAAGTTGAATAGTCGTAGAAAACTGAATGGTTTATGAGATATTTTATGCTTCATTCTGACATATTTTAACAAAAAATATGAAATATCTTGTAATATACTTATTTGTCGATAAATCTTACCTTAATAATTTTCTGCATAGAATAATGAGATAAATCAATTGGTATAAAAAAAGTTATTTAAAAAAAAGTGCAGTTACACATTGCAAATTGCAAATTTTTTTTAAATACAAGAGTGTTTTTCATAAAATATCTCGTAAACCATTCAATTTTCGATTATTCAATTTTCGATTATTCAATTTTAACAATTTTTACGCCAAATATTACGAGGAATCGATTTATTTAAGAAAATTATAGTAGTTCCGTTTAAAAAAGTAATGATGACCTTGAAATCTCAAAAATGCTTCCACCTGGAATAAGATTATGCTTACGACAAAACGTCCCTCTCTGAATCCTACAACTTTTGTATACATTTTGTATACAACACTTTTTGCCACATTGCTAACCTTACGAGGTAACTGTGTGCGTCACTTAAAATGGGCCACCCTGTATAAATCTACTTTGATGGACAATTTCCTTCTGTATACATTACCGTACAATCCATGTGCCACAATACTATAACAAATGACAAATATTTATCACATAATTTCTTGTAGAATTAGATTTATAATAAGCATGTAGAATTTTATACATTTTTTTTCTTTTGTTTATATGTATATATCTTATATTTTTAAAATACTTTTTACAGATAATTCAATTCTTAGTGAAAATGATGATTCACAATATTATGAAACAACGCTAGTTAGTAAGTGTATTTTATATACAATTTTATTTTCATTTTATAGTCTTATACACATTTATAGAAATAATTTCGAGAGACACTGTTGACAGTACAGTAAGAAATAATAGAAAATTAAATATTTTTATTTAAAAAATTAATTTTTTTACAAGAATTGGTTAATATACATATAAATATTTCTGTAGGTACGCCATGCAATTCAGCTTGCTCTAGTAAGAGAGAGAAACTTGACGGTAATAAACATTATTATTTACTAGTCATTACACATACACACATACACGCACACACACAAACTCACGCACACACGCTCACACGCACGAACGCACACACGCTCACACGCACGCACGCGCGTGCGTGTATGTGTAATGACTAGTAAATTTAAATATAAATTGAAATTACTTTTTCAGAGAAGACTGCTAAGAACTTAATGGGCCAGAATTATTTAATACGGAGTATTGTTATTGATATATTGTCTGAGGTTAAAGAAATTAAACTGCAACTAAAAAATAACTCTCAAGAAACAAGTACCAAAGAAAAGGAAGAAATAATTTCAATATTCAATAATAAAGATGTACCTCTTCCGCTTAAAACCGAAGAAGATCTTCAGACAGTGGAACTCATTCTAGAGAATGATGATGAAATTATTAAAGCGGTAATTAAAGTTTAGCTCACATTTATTTTAAAAATAATTTACATATATGTATATAATGTAAATTATTTTTAAGTTAATCATATAGTTAAATAAATTAAATGAAATAAATATTTCTAACAATTCAGACTTTTTATATGTAAAATATGTTATTTCTCTTTTTAATTATATTTAGTTTGTAAGAGCAACATTTATTTATTTTTTAGATTTAGATGAATGAATTGATACAAATAGGAGGGAATAATGGATATGAATTTATTAGAAGAGCTTTATCCATGATGCTAACTAATGAGATTGCAGATAAATATAGTTTTTTTGGAAGAAAAAAGAAAAAATCCTTTTGTAATCTCAACATTTGCAAACTTCTAATAAGTGAGTATTACATCCTAGAAAAGTTTCAAGTATAAATTTCAAACAAAAATAAATTTAATGAAAACGAATAATATATGAATATTCATCTCTCATTTTGTTATAAATTAAGTAATTTTATGTTTGATTTTAATAATGATATATTATTTTAAATAGGTGCATCACAAAAAGGACGATATTGTGAAACAACCAAAGAAGCGGAAAAATTTATTCAAGGATGGTTAAGAAGAGCTGCTGAAAGGGGAAAATTAAGGAAATAATTTTATTTCATATATTGGTACTTGTCCGCCAGATTTATTCCAAGATAAAGAATTCGCATTAGCTGTATTGGGCATTGGGCACTCATCGCTGAGACGTCCCTTAATATTGCAACATACCACAAAGCGAAAAAGAAAAAAACGAATAACTGATTTAATTTTTAATTTTTTTTTAGATGATTTTCACTTTCTAATTAATTTTATTTATACTTATACAGGATGTCCGATGTCGATCGCTCCCACCCATCGATGCGGTAGAGGCGATTAACGAATAAGAAAGTCATCTATCGTTTTGCGATCTTCGCAATAATTAATAAATAATTAATTAAACAAGATCGACCAATTCGCGTCGTGTGTACAAAGCGCGCGGCGAAGAGAACCATCTACTGTTATGGTATTTCGTGCACGGCACGAAAGTAGAAAGGAGCGCTCTACAAAAAATGTACGACACTTCCGTCTTCGCGTTCTTCTTTCGGTCTGTTTTTCTCGCATTTCTCTCTTTCTCTCGCGTTTCTCTCTCTTCTCTCGCGTTTCTTCTCTCTCTCTCGCGTTTATCTCATCTCTTTCGCATACCTTTTCTCTTTCTCTCGCATTTCTCTCACTTTTCGCGTTTTCTCAGCGTTACTCTGCG
>NW_028141667.1:0-19964 GCF_030444845.1 Prenolepis imparis
AAGCAGTGGTATCAACGCAGAGTACTAAATTTCAATTTAGCTCAATTTTTACATGCAACAGAATTAATTTTAGATTCAACTAGTTTCAGCTTCAATGGTCAGTTTTATGAACAAATATTTGGCAGCCCGGGTTCTCTTTTATCACCTATCCTAGCAGATATTGTGATGGATGATTTGGAGACACAATGTTTATGTTAGTTAAGTGTCACTGTATCCATATATTATAGATATGTAGACGACGTTCTTGCTATATTGCCACGTACAAAAATAGATGAGATATTAATGACTTTTAATAATTACCTGAATTATTACTTGAATTTCACATATGAAATTGAAGTCAGTTCTTCCATTATACAACGATCATTCGTTCTGACAATAGACTCATTACTAATTGGTACAGGAAACCTACATTTTCAGGAAGATATATAAACTTTTTTTTTTCTAATCACCCTTTAAAATATCAAATTAATACTATTTATAAACTGGTTGATCATGTCATTCTACTATCCAATGACATTTTCCATCATAAAAGCATTGAGATGGTGAATGATATCTTACTTAATAATTGTTTCCCTAAACCCATCATCAAACGACATATACAAAAAAAGAATTAATGTATTAAAAAAATCGTAATCACAATAATGATTGTGATATGAATCGTGGACAATCTGACAGAACATCTTTTATTTCATTGCCATATGCTAAAGATGTGAGTTATGATCTATGTCGTGTTATGCGTGGCATTCAACGTCTATAAAATAACAAAAAAAAAAAAAACTAAATACATTGATTAAACGTGGTAAAGATAGTTTACATAATGATCAGAGAACTAATGTTGTATATAAATTAGATTGCAAAAACTGTAATGCGTCATATATCGGCCAAACAAAAAGGCGCTTACGTACTCGAGTGAAAGAGCATTTTAACAATATAAAATTGCATGAAACCAATCATTCCGTTATAAGTAAACATAAGTTGGAATTCGGACATGAATTTGATTTGGACAAAACCTAATATATTACATAATGAGAAATATGTGAAAAAGAGAGAAATCGCGGAAATGTATATTAAAAAATTCAATAATACAATCAACCTACAAAGGACACAGATAGCTTAAATAAAATCTATGACAAAATAATAAAGGTCGTTTCCTATTTTTATATTTCACTCACTGACAAAGTTTCATACTGATACAATGTTTCTCTCTCTTTAAAATTCAATAAGATGTTAATGATTTGTTTTAACTCAAATTTGTGAAGTGTTTCAATAAGAACATGTGTACTCAAAATTTTATAGCAAATCCATTTATGTATATTACTGCTTTTTGAATTCAAACCGTTTTTTTTTTAATTAATTATTATTTCAGTTTATACTTGAAAAGGACCACAATCATATGGTCGAAGCGTTGTAACTTCTATTAAATAAACAAATTTTGGCTAGTTTGGTCGATTAATTTACAACTACCCCTTTGATTATTGTACTAGCGATATAAAAACAACTTAAAAAATTTAAAATTTTTATTAATTATTTTATTATTTTAATAATATTTAAAATTAAAAAGAGATACTCACTAGCCCCATAATTCCTCCCTGACAGGTTCGGGAGGATATGATTCCTCGCCGAACAATTTTCTGAGGCAGAAGACGTCATCTCACTAGTAATCCTGTGCCCATTCCACGATCCCCTCCGCGTCGTCCCATAGCTCGGCCAATTCCCGCCGATCGCACCGCCGATAATTTCGTACTTGTTCTATATGCCGATGATTAAGGTATCCACCGATTTGGATGGATTCCTCGGTTATTTTCTGAAAATCGACAAATTTGGTAGATAATATTAATAAACAAATTTATTATATAATAATAAAAACTTACCGGCATTGTGAATATAAGGAACAGAGTCCTCAATAAATTTTCTAGCAGGTGGGTCTTCCAAGATATTATGTCTATTATTTCATGAAGTCCTAAGGATATTCTTGTTAAAAAAAAATTTGGGCCCAAAATGTCTCCCGATCCAAAAGGCATTTTGGACTGCACTTAATAATTTAGCTCGATGACACTTAGCGATACTTAGCTCAGCGACTGCTTTAAACTTTGTGATGAACATCGCAGAGACAGACCCTCTCTCCATAAGCTTCAGCCCCATCCCCTCAGATAAATCGTAGTAATAAATATCTGTTTATAAATTCGAGCGGTTGAACATCAGCGCTCACCGTAACGCTATACGCCATACGCTGTTTTGTTTATACCTGCGGAAAGGACCATGAGAACGCTTAAAAGAGAGAGAGAGAGAGCGTGAGGTGTTTACGAGAGATAGCGCGAGAGAGATGTCGCACAGTGGTGCCATATACGTGAATCACGGAAAAAATTATATAATTTATTAACTTTTAGAGATCCGGCTTTTTTGATGATTTTAATAGTTTTCAATTGCACACATATCAATATTGTTATATTAGAAGAAATAAAACATCAATATAGATCTGATAAAAATTAGTTATATAATATATTTTTATTTAATTAGTGATGACCAATCTAAACGCGTGTTCAAAAAAAAAAAATATATATTTTATAACAAAAGAGGTATTTTATAATATCTTTGAACTGAGCCTACTAGCCCCGGTCTCCTCTAGTCTTCTCGTTATGCATTTATATTCAAATAAAACAAATATAAACATTTTTCCATTTTTTATTATAAATATAAATAATCGCACTAAATCGCAATTGTAATTAATTGCATACGATAATATAGTATGATTTTAAATTTATATAAATTTCTGATTGAAGGGAAATGTAGATAAATGGTGAGATTTATTCAATGATCAAGATTAGTAAGGGGATTTACGATTTTATAATATTATTCTTTGCATAAAAAAAAAATCCGATTTAAAAACGAAATAAATACGCTTTTATAAAGTTATTATGTCAAATTTGTGAATTCCGTACAATAATTTTCAATATAAGATCTTCAAAAAAAAAATTGTAGGAATATATGGAATAAAAGCATAAAAATTTCATATTCGATGATACTTTAAAATTTTCTTCGGAACGCGTCTAATGATGTCCACAGTTTTATAAGCGTTGGACCGCTAACAATGCGAGTTCATACGATTAACAACGCCAAACTCATAAGTCTCGAATCTTCAAATGTATGCATGATGATGATCGAATCGACGTTACATCGTATGTTCGATCTCGATCCATGCATTGATGTATCTTTTGATCGATTGGTTAAAATTACCGAGACAGTCGATGTTAAATTTACACAATTTTCAAATATCGCGTCTAATGTAACGAGAATCCTAAAGAAGTATCAAATGTAATACGCGCTAGCGACGCCTTCAATAAACATCAACTCATCGATTGTGAGCTGGCAGCTTTAATTTTTAGTCCATAATATGTAAGAAAAAATATATAAATAAAGAGTTTTTAAAGTCTAAATTATTAATTGTAATTTTTGCATGCATTTCCATTCTCCATCTTTCTCCCACCCGTAAGCAGCTCTCATACATAACTTGTTGCGGGGTCCTTGCGGGGTCTGACGTCATACGGGGAAGGGGAAACGCCAGGCTAGAGACTGAGAGGTAGCGTGAGAGAGAAGAAAGAGATAGCGCATGTGAAGGAGAGATATGTCGCGGCGAGGTACACGAAAGAGTGACAGATAGCGCGAGGCTGGGAACCGTGAGAGAGATAGCGCGAGAGAGAAGAAAGAGATAGCGCGAGGCGCATGCGAAGGAGATTTTTTTTTTTAAATATTTTTTTCCAATATTAATAATAATGATTCTTTTATAATAATATTCTTAATATAAATGGGAGGAAAGAGAGGAATTATTCTAAAGTAAAATATGTGTTTTTATGTTTAAAATAATTTTTTTTTTATTCATAAAATAGGTATGTGTAATATTTATAATTTTGTGTGTGTGTGTGTGTGTGTGTGTGTGTGTGCGTGTGAATGTGTGTGTATGTGAATTTAAAATTTAAAATATAAGAATATATAAGAATATAATAATATAATATGAATATAATATAAAAATATAAAAAATATAATAATATAATATGAATATATAAGAAAAATACAAATAATAAGATAAATAGATAAACAATATAAATTTAAAATACAAAATATAAAAATTTTTAATGCGTCGGCGGCAAGCGGTTGAGCAGCGGCTGCGAGGTGGTGGGGCGGTGGCAGCGAGGCGGTAGAGGACCATTATGGGACAGCAAGGGGTCCCTTCTGCATAACAGAAAATTTTTTTTTATTAATTTATAAATATTTTAATTTATTTAAATAAATACTTACAAGTATTACATACTGCCTCCATGACAGGTTAGGGAGAATATGGTTCCTCAATATCTCGGTCTGAAAAATTATAATGGTTCCTCAATATCTTGGTCCGAAAAATCATAATCCGATGATTCGCATGATGCCGATGGTGATGGCATATCCATTCGACCAATACGAGATGGGTCCTCAGATCCTTTAAAGTAAACCACACAGCTTTTATAGCAACGTCGAAAGCATTTGATATTGTTGTGTGCTCTGAAGCATTTAGATAAACCGCCAGTTGTTCTTAAAATATCTTCATGAATTTCTATAAAATGGGCCAAATCTTTTGTTTGGGGTTTCTGTACACCGAGTTCACGATTTCGTAGAAACTGTACCACCGAAGACACCTTCGATTTTTTCTGACTCGCCAGTTTCACAACACTTGTAGAATTCTCACTTTAAGTGTCCCAGCACAATCTCCAAAAGTTTATTTTGTGCAAATAGGACACATATCACATGGAAATATCTGACACAATGATTTTCTACAATAGCAACACCATCGACAATCCACTGCATTGTGTAATTTAATCACATGCTTTCGTACAGCATACATGTGTCCGAAATCTTGAATAGAGATCATACATGAAATACATAAAGCCAGAGCACCACCCGTAGAATAATAAAAGTATATGGCGCAAACTTTTGTACGTCCGTTTAGCGCAAGGATTTGTGAATTAGACACTACCTTGTTGATCACTAATATAATTACTGTCACTCAACAACAATGATCTTCGTCAGATTCGTCTACATTGTTATTCGACAACTCGTGATCTTCATCAGATGACTCGTCTAATATTCTCTCGAAATTATTATTTTCCATTTCTTTTTAACTCACTACACTGTGCCACTGACACTTCGCACAGGACACTTAGCTCTTTACTATATGAATACTGAATACTTTGTGATGAACATCGTGGATACAGACCCGCTCTCCATAAGTTTCAACCCCCATCCCTCTCAAAATTATCGCAAAGGAATATCATAGTAATAAAATCGAGCGCTATCTGTTTACGACCGATTTTCTGCGAGGGTACAAAGCAGCCGAACGTTGACGCCGATACGTTGCATTCTTCCTTAAAAATATTAAGAAAAAATGTTTCGCTCTCGTTTATGGAGGATTTTCCGCGAGGGTACAAAGCTGCCGAACGTCAACGCTTTTGCACCTAATCACGTTTCAACATGTTCGTCGCAGCGTTGGCCCTAAAATCTTCATTTCTTTCCTAATGATAAAATGTCCATAAAATGAAAAACATAGTTTTATGGATTCTAGAACGCTCCGTTGACAAGTTCGAGCAGCCGGACATCGGCGCTTCCGTAATAAAATTATACTAGCGAGGGTACAAAATTGTCGATCGTCGGCGCTTGTTCTATACCTTTTTGGGAAAATGTCTAGGATCCCTCATAAAAAAAAAAAAAAAAGTCGTAAAGATATCCATCTACAAATATTGCACTCAGAAAACTCCCCCTCCTTTGTCGAAACATCCCCTCCACCCGCGTGACGTCAGCCCCCGCACCATCGAGATACCCCCGCCCCGCGTGACGTCATACCCCTCGCCACGGAGAACCCCCCGCGCCCCGCACTCCCCTCGGAGGACCTGAGTTAGAATTGGCATAGTATACCTACTAAACGGCGATCGGGAAAGCAAAGAAGCAACATAGTTTGGAGATACGGCAGTTTGTGAACGAACTGCAGGCTCCGTCGAGAAAAAATTTTCCCCGAAGACATGTCATAGTGCGGGATATGATGACCTGTGACAAGCCAACATCGTCGAGATGCGTCCGTATTCTCGTTTCAATAGAGGTTACCACTCAAGAGTAAAGACAAAAGCGAGAATACGGACGCATCTCGACGATGTCGGCTTGTCACAGGTCATCATATCCCGCACTATGACATGTCTTCGGGGAAAATTTTTTCTCGACGGAGCCTGCAGTTCGTTCACAAACTGCCGTATCTCCAAACTATGTTGCTTCTTTGCTTTCCCGATCGCCGTTTGTTGTTTGTTTTATCATACATTTCCTGTTGTCATTCTTCAATAGCCGTTCTTTATCGTCCGCTATCGTAAGATAGCTGTTCTTGACCCGTTCGAAGCCGTTTCAGACCCGTTTGAAGCTGTTTCTGACCCGTTCAAAGCCGTTTCTGAGCCGTTCGTAGCCGTTTTTGAGCCGTTCTTGACCCGTTCGTAGCCGTTCTTGAGTCGTTCAAAGCCGTTTCTGAGCCGTTCTTGACCCGTTCGTTGCCGTTCTTGAGCCGTTCGTAGTCGTTTCTGAGCCGTTCGTAGTCGTTTCTGAGTTAGCGTTACAGACTGCGATAAACGAGTGATAAACGTTAAAAATATTAAAGATACTTTTATTAATGATAATGATATAATGATATCTTTAGATGTTAGTTCATTATTCACAAATATTCCTAAAGAGTTGGTTTTAAATGCCATTAAAAAACGTTGGACTGACATTGCTAAGAACACAAATTTCAATTTAGTTCAATTTTACATGCAACAGAATTAATTTTAGATTCAACTAGTTTCAGCTTCAATGGTCAGTTTTATGAACAAATATTTGGCAGCCCGATGGGTTCTCTTTTATCACCTATCTTAGCAGATATTGTGATGGATGATTTGGAGACACAATGTTTATGTTAGTTAAGTGTCACTGTATCCATATATTATAGATATGTAGACGACGTTCTTGCTATATTGCCACGTACAAAAATAGATGAGATATTAATGACTTTTAATAATTACCTGAATTATTACTTGAATTTCACATATGAAATTGAAGTCAGTTCTTCCATTATACAACGATCATTCGTTCTGACAATAGACTCATTACTAATTGGTACAGGAAACCTACATTTTCAGGAAGATATATAAACTTTTTTTTTTCTAACCACCCTTTAAAATATCAAATTAATACTATTTATAAACTGGTTGATCATGTCATTCTACTATCCAATGACATTTTCCATCATAAAAGCATTGAGATGGTGAATGATATCTTACTTAATAATTGTTTCCCTAAACCCATCATCAAACGACATATACAAAAAAAGAATTAATGTATTAAAAAAATCGTAATCACAATAATGATTGTGATATGAATCGTGGACAATCTGACAGAACATCTTTTATTTCATTGCCATATGCTAAAGATGTGAGTTATGATCTATGTCGTGTTATGCGTGGCATTCAACGTCTATAAAATAACAAAAAAAAAAAAACTAAATACATTGATTAAACGTGGTAAAGATAGTTTACATAATGATCAGAGAACTAATGTTGTATATAAATTAGATTGCAAAAACTGTAATGCGTCATATATCGGCCAAACAAAAAGGCGCTTACGTACTCGAGTGAAAGAGCATTTTAACAATATAAAATTGCATGAAACCAATCATTCCGTTATAAGTAAACATAAGTTGGAATTCGGACATGAATTTGATTTGGACAAAACCTAATATATTACATAATGAGAAATATGTGAAAAAGAGAGAAATCGCGGAAATGTATATTAAAAAATTCAATAATACAATCAACCTACAAAGGACACAGATAGCTTAAATAAAATCTATGACAAAATAATAAAGGTCGTTTAGCTTGGTTTCCTATTTTTATATTTCACTCACTGACAAAGTTTCATACTGATACAATGTTTCTCTCTCTTTAAAATTCAACAAGATGTTAATGATTTGTTTTAACTCAAATTTGTGAAGTGTTTCAATAAGAACATGTGTACTCAAAATTTTATAGCAAATCCATTTATGTATATTACTGCTTTTTGAATTCAAACCGTTTTTTTTTTAATTAATTATTATTTCAGTTTATACTTGAAAAGGACCACAATCATATGGTCGAAGCGTTGTAACTTCTATTAAATAAACAAATTTTGGCTAGTTTGGTCGATTAATTTACAACTACCCCTTTGATTATTGTACTAGCGATATAAAAACAACTTAAAAAATTTAAAATTTTTATTAATTATTTTATTATTTTAATAATATTTAAAATTAAAAAGAGATACTCACTAGCCCCATAATTCCTCCCTGACAGGTTCGGGAGGATATGATTCCTCGCCGAACAATTTTCTGAGGCAGAAGACGTCATCTCACTAGTAATCCTGTGCCCATTCCACGATCCCCTCCGCGTCGTCCCATAGCTCGGCCAATTCCCGCCGATCGCACCGCCGATAATTTCGTACTTGTTCTATATGCCGATGATTAAGGTATCCACCGATTTGGATGGATTCCTCGGTTATTTTCTGAAAATCGACAAATTTGGTAGATAATATTAATGAACAAATTTATTTTATAATAATAAAAACTTACCGGCATTGTGAATATAAGGAACAGAGTCCTCAATAAATTTTCTAGCAGGTGGGTCTTCCAAGATATTATGTCTATTATTTCATGAAGTCCTAAGGATATTCTTGTTAAAAAAAAATTTGGGCCCAAAATGTCTCCCGATCCAAAAGGCATTTTGCACTGCACTTAATAACTTAGCTCGATGACACTTAGCGATACTTAGCTCAGCGACTGCTTTAAATTGTGAAAGAAAATTAACTATTAAAATCATCAAAAAAGCCCGATCTCTAAAAGTTAATAAATTATATAATTTTTTCCGTGATTCACGTATATGGCACCACTGTGCGACATCTCTCTCGCGCTATCTCTCGTAAACACCTCACGCTCTCTCTCTCTCTCTCTTTTAAGCGTTCTCATGGTCCTTTCCGCAGGTATAAACAAAACAGCGTATGGCGTATAGCGTTACGGTGAGCGCTGATGTCCAACCGCTCGAATTTATAAACAGATATTTATTACTACGATTTATCTGAGGGGATGGGGCTGAAGCTTATGGAGAGAGGGTCTGTCTCTGCGATGTTCATCACAAAGTTAAGCTTCAGCCCCATCCCCTCAGATAAATCGTAGTAATAAATATCTGTTTATAAATTCGAGCGGTTGGACATCAGCGCTCACCGTAACGCTATACGCCATACGCTGTTTTGTTTATACCTGCGGAAAGGACCATGAGAACGCTTAAAAGAGAGAGAGAGAGAGAGCGTGAGGTGTTTACGAGAGATAGCGCGAGAGAGATGTCGCACAGTGGTGCCATATACGTGAATCACGGAAAAAATTATATAATTTATTAACTTTTAGAGATCGGGCTTTTTTGATGATTTTAATAGTTTTCAATTGCACACATATCAATATTGTTATATTAGAAGAAATAAAACATCAATATAGATCTGATAAAAATTAGTTATATAATATATTTTTATTTAATTAGTGATGACCAATCTAAACGCGTGTTCAAAAAAAAAAAATATATATTTTATAACAAAAGAGGTATTTTATAATATCTTTGAACTGAGCCTACTAGCCCCGGTCTCCTCTAGTCTTCTCGTTATGCATTTATATTCAAATAAAACAAATATAAACATTTTTCCATTTTTTATTATAAATATAAATAATCGCACTAAATCGCAATTGTAATTAATTGCATACGATAATATAGTATGATTTTAAATTTATATAAATTTCTGATTGAAGGGAAATGTAGATAAATGGTGAGATTTATTCAATGATCAAGATTAGTAAGGGGATTTACGATTTTATAATATTATTCTTTGCATAAAAAAAAATCCGATTTAAAAACGAAATAAATACGCTTTTATAAAGTTATTATGTCAAATTTGTGAATTCCGTACAATAATTTTCAATATAAGATCTTCAAAAAAAAATTGTAGGAATATATGGAATAAAAGCATAAAAATTTCATATTCGATGATACTTTAAAATTTTCTTCGGAACGCGTCTAATGATGTCCACAGTTTTATAAGCGTTGGACCGCTAACAATGCGAGTTCATACGATTAACAACGCCAAACTCATAAGTCTCGAATCTTCAAATGTATGCATGATGATGATCGAATCGACGTTACATCGTATGTTCGATCTCGATCCATGCATTGATGTATCTTTTGATCGATTGGTTAAAATTACCGAGACAGTCGATGTTAAATTTACACAATTTTCAAATATCGCGTCCAATGTAACGAGAATCCTAAAGAAGTATCAAATGTAATACGCGCTAGCGACGCCTTCAATAAACATCAACTCATCGATTGTGAGCTGGCAGCTTTAATTTTTAGTCCATAATATGTAAGAAAAAATATATAAATAAAGAGTTTTTAAAGTCTAAATTATGATGTAATTTTTGCATGCATTTCCATTCTCCATCTTTCTCCCACCCGTAAGCAGCTCTCATACATAACTTGTTGCGGGGTCCTTGCGGGGTCTGACGTCATACGGGGAAGGGGAAACGCCAGGCTAGAGACTGAGAGGTAGCGTGAGAGAGAAGAAAGAGATAGCGCATGTGAAGGAGAGATATGTCGCGGCGAGGTACACGAAAGAGTGACAGATAGCGCGAGGCTGGGAACCGTGAGAGAGATAGCGCGAGAGAGAAGAAAGAGATAGCGCGAGGCGCATGCGAAGGAGATTTTTTTTTTTTAAATATTTTTTTCCAATATTAATAATAATGATTCTTTTATAATAATATTCTTAATATAAATGGGAGGAAAGAGAGGAATTATTCTAAAGTAAAATATGTGTTTTTATGTTTAAAATAATTTTTTTTTTATTCATAAAATAGGTATGTGTAATATTTATAATTTTGTGTGTGTGTGTGTGTGTGTGTGTGTGTGTGTGTGTGTGTGTGTGTGCGTGTGAATGTGTGTGTATGTGAATTTAAAATTTAAAATATAAGAATATATAAGAATATAATAATATAATATGAATATAATATAAAAATATAAAAAATATAATAATATAATATGAATATATAAGAAAAATACAAATAATAAGATAAATAGATAAACAATATAAATTTAAAATACAAAATATAAAAATTTTTAATGCGTCGGCGGCAAGCGGTTGAGCAGCGGCTGCGAGGTGGTGGGGCGGTGGCAGCGAGGCGGTAGAGGACCATTATGGGACAGCAAGGGGTCCCTTCTGCATAACAGAAAATTTTTTTTTATTAATTTATAAATATTTTAATTTATTTAAATAAATACTTACAAGTATTACATACTGCCTCCATGACAGGTTAGGGAGAATATGGTTCCTCAATATCTCGGTCTGAAAAATTATAATGGTTCCTCAATATCTTGGTCCGAAAAATCATAATCCGATGATTCGCATGATGCCGATGGTGATGGCATATCCATTCGACCAATACGAGATGGGTCCTCAGATCCTTTAAAGTAAACCACACAGCTTTTATAGCAACGTCGAAAGCATTTGATATTGTTGTGTGCTCTGAAGCATTTAGATAAACCGCCAGTTGTTCTTAAAATATCTTCATGAATTTCTATAAAATGGGCCAAATCTTTTGTTTGGGGTTTCTGTACACCGAGTTCACGATTTCGTAGAAACTGTACCACCGAAGACACCTTCGATTTTTTCTGACTCGCCAGTTTCACAACACTTGTAGAATTCTCACTTTAAGTGTCCCAGCACAATCTCCAAAAGTTTATTTTGTGCAAATAGGACACATATCACATGGAAATATCTGACACAATGATTTTCTACAATAGCAACACCATCGACAATCCACTGCATTGTGTAATTTAATCACATGCTTTCGTACAGCATACATGTGTCCGAAATCTTGAATAGAGATCATACATGAAGTACATAAAGCCAGAGCACCACCCGTAGAATAATAAAAGTATATGGCGCAAACTTTTGTACGTCCGTTTAGCGCAAGGATTTGTGAATTAGACACTACCTTGTTGATCACTAATATAATTACTGTCACTCAACAACAATGATCTTCGTCAGATTCGTCTACATTGTTATCCGACAACTCGTGATCTTCATCAGATGACTCGTCTAATATTCTCTCGAAATTATTATTTTCCATTTCTTTTTAACTCACTACACTGTGCCACTGACACTTCGCACAGGACACTTAGCTCTTTACTATATGAATACTGAATACTTTGTGATGAACATCGTGGATACAGACCCGCTCTCCATAAGTTTCAACCCCCATCCCTCTCAAAATTATCGCAAAGGAATATCATAGTAATAAAATCGAGCGCTATCTGTTTACGACCGATTTTCTGCGAGGGTACAAAGCAGCCGAACGTTAACGCCGATACGTTGCATTCTTCCTTAAAAATATTAAGAAAAAATGTTTCGCTCTCGTTTATGGAGGATTTTCCGCGAGGGTACAAAGCTGCCGAACGTCAACGCTTTTGCACCTAATCACGTTTCAACATGTTCGTCGCAGCGTTGGCCCTAAAATCTTCATTTTTTTCCTAATGATAAAATGTCCATAAAATGAAAAACATAGTTTTATGGATTCTAGAACGCTCCGTTGACAAGTTCGAGCAGCCGGACATCGGCGCTTCCGTAATAAAATTATACTAGCGAGGGTACAAAATTGTCGATCGTCGGCGCTTGTTCTATACCTTTTTGGGAAAATGTCTAGGATCCCTCATAAAAAAAAAAAAAAAAGTCGTAAAGATATCCATCTACAAATATTGCACTCAGAAAACTCCCCCTCCTTTGTCGAAACATCCCCTCCACCCGCGTGACGTCAGCCCCCGCACCATCGAGATACCCCCGCCCCGCGTGACGTCATACCCCTCGCCACGGAGAACCCCCCGCGCCCCGCACTCCCCTCGGAGGACCTGAGTTAGAATTGGCATAGTATACCTACTGACAGGTGATCGTAATGCTGCGAAATCATGAATTTATTGTTACACGCTATCTCTGGCATCGGAGGTAGCTTTTATCACATCTATAATATGATGGATGCAATCACTAACATTTTATACTTAATCATCTGGTGATCTCCTACCGCAAACTCCGTAACTGAAAAGACAGCCTTTATAGCAATCCGCGGTTAGTCACATGCAAGAAAATATAGAGGAAAAGTACATATTATAATTTGAAAAAAATGAAAATATAATATTCATATTGTGCAATGTTCAGTTTAAGTCAATTCAGATTTCTTCGATGTTTTTCAAACATAAAGAAGAACAACTGTTTACAGAGTTCTTGGCTAAGATCTCCAAAGTATGCTATACGTATTGCTAAAATTCTTTCATTCTTTTGTAATTCTAATACTTTTGTCCTTTCTTTTGTTCAAAAAAGTGATACATTATCTCTAACGCTGTTTTTGTTGCGAAAAATATTTTTTCTCTCTTATTTTTTTTCATTCTCTCTCATTCTCTCTACTTTTGTTCTTTCGTGTTTCTCTCTCTCTCTCTTCTTCTCTCTCGCGTTCGACACAATCATATCGATATGAAATATTTTTATTTGTAAGTAATGTTTTGTTTCATTTTTAATTTATGTTTTCTCTACTTTTTTGATAGTTCTTCTTTTATCTCACGAGATCTTTTTTTCTTTTCTTCTTGTGTTCCAATTGTCATTAACGTCTACTGTTCATAACGATATGATTCGGATATAGAACTCGCAATAAAACGATAGAATTATAAGATCATGTAATTAAAATAAGGATAAGTTCAGTGATACATATTTTTTTAATAAATATAATAAATTTTAATGAATAATTCAATGTGTTCTATTTTAAAGCACAAAACATAGAAGATAAAAAATTTTACAAAATCACTAATAATGCGTTATAGTTAAAACTTCAAATTTCAAATGTTTCTTTTTTTATTTAGAATGATTTTTTGCCGAGTCTTCTTCTTTGTATATACTAATGTATACTGATGACGGTTCAATTTTAAAGAAAGAAAAAATCATACTTCAAGAAATTTCTTTGGAATTCTCTGTAGCAATTGTATATCTAAAATATGAGTATACATATATACAATATTAAAAGATCAAAAATAATTTATAACTTTATAATATAAAGTCGGTTTCTGATTTAAAACGGACATTGAATTAAATCGTCGCATCGCTGGCATCATCATTGCATTTATCATAGTTTAAAATTAATAAATAAACGGGCTAATAAGAGCCGAGCGCGGATAGAAGCGCGACAAAAAAAAGAAACGAACTTATAGTTATAAAGTTAATTTATTCAAACGTTTCGGTCCCTGATTCGGGCCATTCTCAGTAAGCTGTACAAACATAAAATAAAAATAAAAGGTAAAAAATACAAAATTGAAAAAATGGCAAAAATTATTTAACAAAAAACGGTGAGGCGATGGTAAACAGAAATTTAGTATAATTATAATAAAAAGGAGGATCAACATGAGATAAAGAATAATTAAAATTAAAGATAGAAACAATACGTACATAAAAGAAAGAAAGAATGATTCATAAGAATCGTGCGGCAAAAAACGGCGAAGAGCCCCGCAGCCAATGTATAATCGCAACAGCGTCACCTCTCATCGTTACCAAACGGAAAGAGTACGTTTGTGAATGCATATTATTGCAAACCTGTGTTGATTAAAGAAAAATTGATCGAGCTAACAAAGAAACACGAAAGAAAGAGGCAACTTACCGATGCTAGAAAACACAGAGGCATACGGGAACGTGACATATACTCGCACTTGTTAAACGATACATCGCGACTGGTCTTTAAATGGAAAGATGAGATCGAGACAATAATATAAACACAGAACTGAGGTCAACCGAAAACAGATGATAAATGAGCGCACGCTTGGCTTTAGATATTATACATATGTTCTATCATCGGGAAATATATATGGTCTAAACACTCCGTGTCATAGTTTAATCTGTAAGAACAACAAAATATTGTTGTATTGAATTACAGACGAAATTCACTTCACGCGCTGCTGCTGAATGTCAGCGTAAACTCGCGCAATTTCACTGGCGCGTCGAGATCCGTATGTAACGTCTCGCTAGATTAGTCGATCTTCTTTTGTTTATAATTTAAAGATATTAAGAACTACTACTATACTATTGCTACTATTACTACAACTGACATTCCTGACTTTAATATTTTATATTTTTTTTGTTTGTCTTTATCGATTTTGTAATAATTTTTTCGGAATAATCACAATTGAAAATATTATTATAATTTTCTACGAACTCGCTCGAGTCTTTCTACAGTTAATGGTAACGCTTGAATCGCTCGTTTGGCTGAGTCGCTATGTAGCCAAGATTTGTTCGCTATCGGTTTCGGGGGTGTCTTGTTCCCTTCCGACATTCACGCAGAAATATTATAAGGGTCGGACTTACAGTATTACGGCTCGCATCTTTACGCTCTATATCGCTCGGTACGGCTTGGCTGCTGTTGATGCAACTCGATCGCTCCTGGGCTGATAACGGCTGGCGGCTTGGTGCTCGTGCTTGATACGGCAGGCCGTCGCTCGGTGCTGACGCGTTGTCCGTGGGATTATCGCAGGTCGGCGTTGTCCTTGGGACGTTGGCGATCCTACTCGATTCTCAGCTGCTTGCTTCTCGCTCTTCGTATTGCTTGCGTTGTCCGTCCTTCTCTCTCACTGCACTGTGGCTTCTGCTTATTTCCGTCAGCTGTTTTTCTAACTGACGTGCCTGCTTCCACACGTGCCTGCTTCCACACGTTATGTATGTGTGTATATTGCCGGTCTTAATTTTTAATATACTGCTTTCTATGTTGTCCGTCGATTATTTCGACGTGCCTGATTTTTCTAATACTTTTGTATTGTTTTCAGGTCTTCAGGTTCCTGCTAGTCCTGGCGGTCCGTCGGCGCGATCCCACCGGTGCCACCAAAATGTTGTGTCGCCGTACGGGGTTGCGCCGAGTGAAAAGGATGAGAATCCTCGGGTCGCACAGGATGTCGTAGGAGCCGAGGAGTTTAATAATTAGAAATATACTCTTTTTATTTCAATTATCTTGAGTTTTCACTTTATTTTGCCCTTCTCTCGATTTAGAGGTATTCTTACAGTAGTCGGTTGTTAGTTATTAACCGTTTCTTATTAACGCTGTTTAATAATTCGATCTATTATTAGCGATTTCGTTACTTCTGATTTAGATCTTAATTTGCGACTTGCTTCGCGGGCTGACTCTCGGTCTTTTATATTCTTTGTTTCTTGGATTTATTTCGGGAGAGACACTTGGAAACAGGTCTCTGATTGGTTAGTAATATTCACGCGTTTTTGTTCTAACTGCAAGCGAAGCAGGTTGAAGTCGCAAGTATTCGCTTGCATCTCGCGGTTTCCGGTGCTTCGCGCGTGTCTCGCTGCGTTAGCGTTTTCACGCGACGAGCGTTTGTCGAGAGCGCTCTTTTATAAGCAAAAATGTTTTACAGTATTCTATAAAGATATTCAGTAAATTCTAATTTCTAATAACTACTGGTTATAGTTCGGGCTATAACACTAGCTCTTTATAACCGAATTATATTTTGTATTAGTATCAGTTTTTAATTTTATTATTTTAAAATAATTTCTATTCCTAATATTTATTCCTAATATTTTCTCTATTGTGCGCCATACACATTGATAATAATATTAATTTTTAAACAATGTTCCAAAACATTGATAATAAGTATTGCATAAACATAATATCATAACATAAGTATCATAAACATAAGATCATAAGTAGTATAAATCTAAGATAGTAAGTATAACTTTCACATATAAAAGTAATACTAATTTAACAAAAAATAAAAGTCATAGCATCTAACATTATTGTAATTATTTTAAGTATTATATCAAAACAATAATTTCTGTTTGTTTATAAATAATTTTAAAAGTAATAAGTCTTTTTTATTCATCTTCATTATCTACTAACAAGGGAACGGTCGGAAGTGTCCCTCATCGATTTTAATGAGCTTTGAATATGTTGTAGAGCATTAAAAAATATTAGACCCGTATTTTTTTAGCAGCGTATCTCGACGTTTAGGGATAAAACACCCTCTTGAAAAAAATCGGTTTTTTTATTTCTAAGCTAATACCGTCGAAACGATAAAAGATATAAAAAAATGTTTCAAATAAAAGTTTTATGGTTTTTAATGTTCTTTAAAACAGTGCAATCAAATTTTTCAAAAATGTCAAATTTTTCGAAATCCCCCTCCCACCAAAATTTTCGAAAATTTTGATTGCACTGTTTTAAAGAACATTAAAAACCATAAAACTTTTATTTGAAACATTTTTTTATATCTTTTACCGTTTTGACGATATTAGCTCAGAAATAAAAAAACCGATTTTTTTCAAGGGGGTGTTTTACCCCCTAAACGTCGAGATACGCTGCTAAAAAAATACGGGTCTAATATTTTTCAATGCTCTACAACATATTCAAAGCTCATTAAAATCGGTGAGGGACACTTCCAACCGTTGCCTTGTAAGTCGATAATTTTTCTTTGTAATCGTTTCAATCTTTTCCTGTCTTTTATTTTACGTAATTCACCGCTGTGAAGTTAGCCCCTCATTATTTAAAAAATTAATTTTTTTTCAGAGTTCTGTGTAGATCTCCGATAGTTCCAGAGTTCTTGATAGTTTTAAGAAATAGTTCTGGCCATTAAAGACATGAAAAAGCATTTCAAAGATATGGGGGGCTAACTTCACGCAGCCCCCCATTTTTGAAAAAAATTTTTTATTAGAGTTCCGGATAGATTTCACATAGTTCCAGAGTTCTTGATACATTTCAGAAATAGTTCCGCTCGAGAAAATTTAAAAAATCGAGGTTGAATATTCAAAAGTAGTCCCTCAAAAATAGTCATAATTTTAAAAGTATCAGTTTAATGCAATTTTCTTATTAAGATTTTTGATAGAACTCCGCGGGGGCTATCCAGAACTCTTAATAGAACTCTCAGAACTCTTAAAAAATTTTTTTTGTACTTTGAACTACAAATTCGACACATATAATCGTTCGTAACTTTTTCGCTATCAATTCTACAGACTTTTGCCATTAAGATTTCAGATAGAACTCTGCGGGGGCTATCCAGAACTCTTAACAGAACTCTCAGAACTCTTAAAAAAATTTTTTTCTACTTTGAACTACAAATTCGACACATATAATCGTTCGTAACTTTTTCGCTATCAATTCTACAGACTTTTGCCATTAAGATTTCAGATAGAACTCTGCGGGGGCTATCCAGAACTCTTAACAGAACTCTCAGAACTCTTCAAAAATTCTTTTTGTACTTTGAACTACAAATTCGACACATATAATCGTTCGTAACTTTTTCGCTATCAATTCTACAGAGTTTTGCCATTAAGATTTCTGATAGAACTCTGCGTGTTCTATAAGAAATCTTAATGGCAAAAGTCTGTAGAATTGATAGCGAAAAAGTTACGAACGATTATATGTGTCGAATTTGTAGTTCAAAGTACAAAAAGAATTTTTGAAGAGTTCTGAGAGTTCTGTTAAGAGTTCTGGATAGCCCCCGCGGAGTTCTATCAAAAATCTTAATAAGAAAATTGCATTAAACTGATACTTTTAAAGTTATGACTATTTTTGTTGTACTACTTTTGAATATTCAACCTCGATTTTTTAAATTTTCTCGAGCGGAACTATTTCTGAAATGTATCAAGAACTCTGGAACTATGTGAAATTTACCCGGAACTCTAATAAAAAATAATTTTTTTAAAAAATGGGGGGCTGCGTGAAGTTAGCCCCCCATATCTTTGAAATGCTTTTTCATGTCTTTAATGGCCAGAACTATTTCTTAAAACTATCAAGAACTCTGGAACTATCGGAGATCTACACAGAACTCTGAAAAAAAATTAATTTTTTAAATAATGAGGGGCTAACTTCACAGCGGTACGTAATTCGCTTTCCAAATATAAGATCCAGTGACGTATTCCATCTTGGGTGTTTTCATCATCATCAGATATATTTATTAGTGTTTGAGATGCAGTTTTCCAAAAATTTAATCTAGCATCTGACATTTCTACCAAAGTTTCCATTTTTTTGCAACGCTCTGTACGACTTGATGATCTGCTTGAATTGGATATCGAACTTGCCGAAAGAGTAGGCGAACGACGATTATAGTCAGTAACAGCTATAAATAATAAAAAAATAAATTAAAAACGGTTTTAAAGATTATTTATTTCTAAAAAAATTAAAGGCCCTTGCAAAATGCTAGGCGATAGCGATAGAAATAGCGATAGCGATAGAATAGTACCTATTCTCTATTCCTATTGGTAAATATTTTTTATTCCACCAATAGGAACAGAGAATAGATGCTATTCTATCGCTATCGCTATTCCTATCGCTATCGCCTAGCATTGTGCAAGGGCCTTAACTCTTATTACCATTCTTTCTATTAGTGAGATTGTACACATCTGTATATTGCAACTCCTCCAATGATGAATCGTTATTTATATTTATGATACATTAGGTTGACTACTAGAACGCTGTAATTTCTAATTGAAACAGTTAGAAAATTGCAATGTATTAACAAAATAGCAATATATTCTTTGCAATTACTATCAATGAAGATTCTCCTGATCTTGTCGCAATGTGAACACTTAGAAATGACATATCGTCGAACTACCACCACGTAGGCTTGTACACTTCATCAGCTGAAGCCCGCTCACTTTTGACTGTCGAATTTATTAACTTGCCCAAATACTGAGATCGCAAATTATTAAATTTTTTCTTTACTGCATCAACTGTTATTGTCTGATTCGTGATTTCCTGATAATTACAACATATTATTTGCAGTGCTCTCTCTCTCTCTCTCTCTCTCTCTCTAGTACTCTGCGTTGATACACTGCTT
>NW_028141668.1:0-2500 GCF_030444845.1 Prenolepis imparis
AAGCAGTGGTATCAACGCAGAGTACTCCTTCACTTTCATTACGCCTTTAGGTCTCGCGACAAGTCCCAATGACTCGCGTACATGTTAGACTCCTTGGTCCGTGTTTCAAGACGGGTCCTAAGAGTACCCAAAGCAGTAGCGTCGCCGACCGGTATCGGTCTCCCGCGAAACCGCGGGAGACGTTCGCAGGCCTGTCGAAGGTGTACCGTACTTGAACCAACAGCGGGCCAGGACCGGGGACGGCGCAAAGTCCGTAACCTCCGAGTACCGTGGCGCGCGCTTGCGACGGTCTCGACGCACCGTAAAGAGTGCGGCCTGATACCTTGCGCGTACCGCCGAGCAGCCGGCCGGGCGACCGGGGGTTTGTCGCGTGCCGTTTTACCGGCGACGCGACAGGCACCGCACCCGGGCCGTAGACCGACACCCAGCGGGTCGCGACGTTCTACTTGGGGAGAAGTGCACGACGACGAGCACCGGACATCGGCGCACGTAGCGTGCCCGCGCGCGAGCCGCGAGGACTCCGCGGGACATCGCCGACCGACGCGAAGCCAGCGCCGCTGACGATGAATCTCCCCGTTCGATCTTTTGGGGTTTCTTAGGTTTACCCCTGAACGGTTTCACGTACTCTTGAACTCTCTCTTCAAAGTTCTTTTCAACTTTCCCTCACGGTACTTGTTCGCTATCGGTCTCGTGGTCGTATTTAGCCTTAGATGGAGTTTACCACCCACTTAGAGCTGCACTCTCAAGCAACCCGACTCTGAGGAGAGATCCTCCCGAGACGCGCATCGGTCGCTACGGGCCTGGCACCCTCTACGGGTAAGTGGCCCCATTCAAGATGGACTTGGACGCGACGCGACACCTCGGGATAAGCGGATCCTCCCAAACACCACATTTCCCTGCGGCGGAACCGCGGGATTCGGTGCTGGGCTCTTTCCTGTTCGCTCGCCGCTACTAAGGAAATCCTGGTTAGTTTCTTTTCCTCCGCTTAATAATATGCTTAAATTCAGCGGGTAATCTCGCCTGCTCTGAGGTCGTCGAAAGCTTTAGTTTGGTAGCCGCCGCCTCCTCCGCGTCGCTCGTCTCGCGCTTCTTCTTCTTCTTTCTCTTTCCTCCGGGGAGGAAAGTTCAAGTTACGAAGAACGGAGAGAACGTCGACGTGAGAGCAGCGGCAGCTGCGTATACCGCGTGAGGCGCGAGAGGCAAACACAATCGCCAATCCAACAACACTCGGTGGTGCGTTAGGTTAGGGTAACGTAAGGAGAGAATACGACGAGTACACGACGACGCGTGCCGGTCCCAATTTTCTTTCCTGCCTCGCGTTTACACGCGACGGACTAGGAGAACTTCGTGGACTCGGACACGCGGTCGGCTCTCCGAGCCGAATCTCTCTCCGCGTACCGCCGGACGACGACGCGCGCGCGCGCGCTGGCGCACCGAGAGACCGGAGAGTGCGAGAGTGCCGAGAGCAGTGTGTGTGAGATTAAAGAGAGAGAGAAAGAAAAAATGGCGAGAGACAGCGCTACTAAAATATATCGTGGAGACAACGACGCTCCGGCCGCAGGCGGCGGGTGTCGTTCCTCCTTCGCGCTCGTCATCGTCCCTTTCTTCTCCACATCTCTCTCGTCACATACGAAAAACTCTCCCCTCGCACAGTCCTACTTCCTCTTTCGAGGACAGTCTCTGGGCGCGCGCGAGCGCTCGCTATCATCCTTGTGCACGCTTGTGCGCTCTCTCTTCCTCCTCGGTGTCATTTCAAACGACGCCCAGGGCGTGCGCCGGCCGTTCGTACGGCGGCACACAGCACCTCGGGCGAACGTCCAACGATCGCTCGTACGCCATTGTAAGCGCGCACAGGGCACAGGCGACGCGCGCAAGTCTGGGCGCGCCGTGGCCGTGCGCGCTTCGGGAGCGCAAGCAGTTTCGGGGTACTAAAACGACCCTCAGCCAGGCGTGGTCCGGGAATTGTATCCGTGGACCGCAATGTGCGTTCGAAATGTCGATGTTCATGTGTCCTGCAGTTCACAAGTTGACGCGCAATTAGCTGCGTTCTTCATCGACCCACGAGCCAAGTGATCCACCGTTCAGGGTAATCGTTCAAAATTTTTGCGTTCGCGAAGAAACGCTTTTCGCTCAACCATCGTGGTCTCCCCTCTCGAAGAGAGAGGGTGAGATAAAAATCGTGGCCCTTCGATCAGCCTGGCCGCGCGCGTCCGAGCGCGCGCGCGGACCGCCGCCTCCCGTCTAAGGAGAGAGGCTACGGCACAAAAGTGTGGTTGTTGCTTCGATCGGAGCGTCTCTCCCTAAGTGGAAGAGCCGGGCGGAAGCTCTTTGAAGAGACCGTCGGACGGATTCGTAAGATCCGTCCTCTCGCCCGGCTCCGCGCGCGGTCGCAACGCTGTTTCGCACGCCGACCGCTGCCCCGGGCGCCGCGAACGGCACCGGGGGAGGGCGCGTTGACGAACGCTGCTGCTGCTGACACACGCGCGCAGCGCGGGCATAG
>NW_028141668.1:5000-7500 GCF_030444845.1 Prenolepis imparis
TTGCCGCCGGTCTTGCTTAGCCGGTCGGCGACACTGTGTGTGCGTTGCGTAAAGTATACGCGAGAGAACGACAAGGTTCGCTAAGAACTGCCTGCCTTCTCTCTCCTCTTAATTATCCTTGTTATATCTCTGTTGATATATTATTATCATCGACTTTTCTTTTCTTATACAAAAGATCATATACTCATTCTCATTCTCCCAAAATGTTAAAATGCTCGGGTCTCGAAAGACCCGCGCGATTTACCCTGACGCTAGATCGACGGTGCCGATGCTTAGACGTCGAGGACAAATTCTGTCTGGTTCGTACGTTCAAGAACGACCAGTAAAAATCTTTCGCTACGGCGTACAAAGCGAGCGGGAAGAGCGTTTCTTGCCCTTCCGCCAACTCGTATCCGTGGAGTAAACGTTCGGTAAGCGCGACGATTCCACTGCTGCGTTCAAAACGAGAGGGAATCGCGCGGCCAACACACTAGATGCGTGCGCGCCACATAAGAGCCATTCGGTCTTGCGACACCGACTCGTGGCAATGCTGTGATCGTATAAACAAGTGTGTATATTTTACCCGCGTTCAGCGGCGAACGAGTGGAGCGCGTATCGCAATCTCCGCCGCCAAGGAGAATTACGACACGACGACGACAACGAGTCGTAACGTCTTTGCGAGACAACAAGTCTCTTCCAAGAAGACTTGCCCCGTGTACTGCTCGATTATTATTCGTGGTTTCCTTCTTTCCCTTTTAATGTAAAGTTAGAGTACGCACGAAACGTTCGAGACGCGCCGAACGCGACGTACTTCTGCCACTAGTCGTGACTGAAAAGTACGTATCTCGACTCGTCCGACTCGCCCGACTCGCTCGACTCGTTCGTAACGCCGAGCGCGACGTATCTCTTATAGTACCCAACCGGCCGGCCGGGCGGTCGGCGACGCACGGTCCTACGCACGGACGTATACGAGCGCGAGCGTCAAATGGACGGCGCAATCGAGACATTACGTCGCGGCAGTCTCGGTCGCCGGCGGTACCTCCGGCCGCGGGCGGCACCTCCGATCGCCGGCGGTACCTCCGGTCACCGGCGGTACCTCCGGTCACCGGCGGCACCTCCGACGCCGGCGGTACCTCCGGTCGCCGGCGGCACCTCCGGTCGTCGGCGGTACCTCCGATCACCGTCGGCGGCACCTCCGGACCGTCGAGAATTTATTCAGAGTCCTACGGCCGTAGGTCGTCAACTCCGAAACATTTACGGGCGAACAGCGCCGAAACGGCAAGAGATACGGGAAAAAACGTTTCGGACGAACGTGTCATCGCTCTCGGAGTATCGTCAGACCGCGTAGACATATTTTCTAGAAATGTCGAATTTCTCGAAATACCGGCTTCGAAACGCGGTCCTCGGGCCGTGTCGAAAGATTCGACGGCGCGGGTACGAGGCTCGCACAAAATTGTGAAACTCTCGCGTGAAGCGATCTCTCGCATCACTCGCCGTTAGTGGCGTGAATGCGCGTTGCGTTACACGGGCGGCACCTCCGACCGCCAGAGGTAATTTCGAACGCCGGCGGTACCTCCGGACGCCGGCGGTACCTCCAATCGCCGGCGGCACCTCCGGACGCCGGCGGTACCTCCGGTCACCGGCGGCACCTCCGACGCCGGCGGCACCTCCGGTCACCGGCGGTACCTCCGGACGCCGGCGGTACCTCCAATCGCCGGCGGCACCTCCGGACGCCGGCGGTACCTCCGGACGTCGGCGGCACCTCCGGACGGTCGAGAATTTATTCAGAGTCCTACGGCCGTAGGTCGTCAACTCCGAAACATTTACGGGCGAACAGCGCCGAAACGGCAAGAGATACGGGAAAAAACGTTTCGGACGAACGTGTCATCGCTCTCGGAGTATCGTCAGACCGCGTAGACATATTTTCTAGAAATGTCGAATTTCTCGAACTACCGGCTTCGAAACGCGGTCCTCGGGCCGTGTCGAAAGATTCGACGGCGCGGGTACGAGGCTCGCATAAAATTGTGAAACTCTCGCGTGAAGCGATCTCTCGCATCACTCGCCGTTAGAGGCGTGAATGCGCGTTGCGTTACACGGGCGGCACTTCCGACCGCCAGCGGTAATTTCGATCGCCGGCGGTATCTCCGAACGCCGGCGGTACCTCCGGACGCCGGCGGTACCTCCAATCGCCGGCGGCACCTCCGGACGCCGGCGGTACCTCCGGACGTCGGCGGCACCTCCGGACGGTCGAGAATTTATCCAGAGTCCTACGGCCGCCGGCGTCACCTCCGAAACATTTACCGTCTAACAGCGTCGACACGGCTAGAGATACGGGAAAACGTTTCGGACGAACGTGTCATCTCTTTCGGCGTGCTGTTGGACTGCGTAGACGGGCTTTTTCAGAATGTCGCATTTATCGATCTTAGTAGCTTCGAGAGCGATATATTACACGGGACATGTCGAAAAATTTGTCGCCGCATTTACGGAGCCCGATAATCGTCGTAGAAACCAAATGGGAAAT
>NW_028141668.1:17500-19948 GCF_030444845.1 Prenolepis imparis
GGGCGAACAGCGCCGAAACGGCAAGAGATACGGGAAAAAACGTTTCGGACGAACGTGTCATCGCTCTCGGAGTATCGTCAGACCGCGTAGACATATTTTCTAGAAATGTCGAATTTCTCGAAATACCGGCTTCGAAACGCGGTCCTCGGGCCGTGTCGAAAGATTCGACGGCGCGGGTACGAGGCTCGCACAAAATTGTGAAACTCTCGCGTGAAGCGATCTCTCGCATCACTCGCCGTTAGTGGCGTGAATGCGCGTTGCGTTACACGGGCGGCACCTCCGACCGCCAGAGGTAATTTCGAACGCCGGCGGTACCTCCGGACGCCGGCGGTACCTCCAATCGCCGGCGGCACCTCCGGACGCCGGCGGTACCTCCGGTCACCGGCGGCACCTCCGACGCCGGCGGCACCTCCGGTCACCGGCGGTACCTCCGGACGCCGGCGGTACCTCCAATCGCCGGCGGCACCTCCGGACGCCGGCGGTACCTCCGGACGTCGGCGGCACCTCCGGACGGTCGAGAATTTATTCAGAGTCCTACGGCCGTAGGTCGTCAACTCCGAAACATTTACGGGCGAACAGCGCCGAAACGGCAAGAGATACGGGAAAAAACGTTTCGGACGAACGTGTCATCGCTCTCGGAGTATCGTCAGACCGCGTAGACATATTTTCTAGAAATGTCGAATTTCTCGAACTACCGGCTTCGAAACGCGGTCCTCGGGCCGTGTCGAAAGATTCGACGGCGCGGGTACGAGGCTCGCATAAAATTGTGAAACTCTCGCGTGAAGCGATCTCTCGCATCACTCGCCGTTAGAGGCGTGAATGCGCGTTGCGTTACACGGGCGGCACTTCCGACCGCCAGCGGTAATTTCGATCGCCGGCGGTATCTCCGAACGCCGGCGGTACCTCCGGACGCCGGCGGTACCTCCAATCGCCGGCGGCACCTCCGGACGCCGGCGGTACCTCCGGACGTCGGCGGCACCTCCGGACGGTCGAGAATTTATCCAGAGTCCTACGGCCGCCGGCGTCACCTCCGAAACATTTACCGTCTAACAGCGTCGACACGGCTAGAGATACGGGAAAACGTTTCGGACGAACGTGTCATCTCTTTCGGCGTGCTGTTGGACTGCGTAGACGGGCTTTTTCAGAATGTCGCATTTATCGATCTTAGTAGCTTCGAGAGCGATATATTACACGGGACATGTCGAAAAATTTGTCGCCGCATTTACGGAGCCCGATAATCGTCGTAGAAACCAAATGGGAAATATTTTATCGCACCACTCACCGTTTCGGCGTTACGGTACGGTTAATGTCACGGGCGGCACTTCCGGCCGCGTTCGCGGCGTGTTGCTTTCGCCGACGAGCGACGTACGATACTAAGTCCGTTCGCGGCGTGTTGCTTTCGCCGACGAGGGACGTACGATACTAAGTCCGTTCGCGGCGTGTTGCTTTCGCCGACGAGCGACGTACGTTACAAAGTCCGTTCGCGGCGTGTTGCTTTCGCCGACGAGCGACGTACGTTACAAAGTCCGTTCGCGGCGTGTTGCTTTCGCCGACGAGCGACGTACGATACTAAGTCCGTTCGCGGCGTGTTGCTTTCGCCGACGAGGGACGTACGATACTAAGTCCGTTCGCGGCGTGTTGCTTTCGCCTACGAGCGACGTACGATACTAAGTCCGTTCGCGGCGTGTTGCTTTCGCCGACGAGGGACGTACGATACTAAGTCCGTTCGCGGCGTGTTGCTTTCGCCGACGAGCGACGTACGTTACAAAGTCCGTTCGCGGCGTGTTGCTTTCGCCGACGAGCGACGTACGATACTAAGTCCGTTCGCGGCGTGTTGCTTTCGCCGACGAGCGACGTACGATACTAAGTCCGTTCGCGGCGTGTTGCTTTCGCCGACGAGCGACGTACGATACTAAGTCCGTTCGCGGCGTGTTGCTTTCGCCGACGAGCGACGAACGGTGTGGGGTCTCGTCTAACCGACAAGACGAATCCCCAAGCCGAGGGCTGAGTCTCAACAGATCGCAGCGTGGTAACTGCTCTACCGAGTACAACACCCCGCCAGGTACCTAAGTCGTCTACAGACGATTCCGAGTCTCGACATCGAACTTGCGAAACCCATGATCGACCGTTAGACGCCGTGCCGTCGTAGCGGTGAGATCCCGACGACGGGCGATGGCGCCGTACGGCAAACCGGGCTCGTGCGACGACCGGCCCGTGGACCGGTCGCCTAGTAGTGTCACATTGTTTTGAGCCTTTCGACTCACGAGACTCCTAGAGATATCATTGCCACCTTCGACTAGAGAGGATACGGCCTTAGAGGCGTTCAGGCATAATCCCACGGATGGTAGCTTCGCACCACCGGCCGCTCGACCGAGTGCGTGAACCAAATGTCCGAACCTGCGGTTCCTCTCGTACTGAGCAGGATTACTATCGCAATGACTAGTCATC